>NC_092803.1:40928061-41228186 GCF_040954645.1 Diabrotica undecimpunctata | reverse complement strand
AGTAACTGAGTCTTTGATTTGACCCATACCTTGATCTTGACCTTGACCTTGAGTGGTGTCTATATTTATTTTACTATATAACTAAATATAATAAAATTATTTTACTATATAACTAAACTAAATTCAAATTATGAATACGATAGAGAGTTTTTATAGACAACTATACAAAGAACAGCAATGTAACCGGAGTGGATCATTACCAAAGATAATCAATCAGGGATCTGAAATTTTACCGGACGTAACACCCAATGAAGTTCGAAGGTCAGTGCAAGAAATGAAAAACAATAAGTCCCCCGGAGGCGATGAAATAGTGGCAGATGCCTTGAAGGTGGCTGGAAAAAGATTATGGCAGGTCCTTGCCAAACTATTCACTAGATGTTTGCAGGAAGCAATAACACCAACCCAGTGGTATAACGCAGAAATTATCATACTTCATAAAAAAGGGGATGCTACCGACCTCAGGAATTACAGGCCCATAAGTCTACTTTCACATATTTAATAAACTATTTACAAAAATAATTACGAAACGGCTAGAAAATAAATTGGAATTTTATCAGCCCATAGAACAGGCGGGTTTTAGAAAAGGCTATGGAACAAACGATCACCTACTGGTAATAAAAAATCTTATAGAAAAATGCACTGAATATAATAAACCACTAGCTTTAATATTTGTCGACTATGAAAAGGCATTCGACACCGTAAATCAACAAAAAATGTTGGAAGCTTTGACAGAATGCCGAATTGACTATCGGTATATAAATATAATTAAACATATATACCAAAACGCAACAGCCAGTGTTAGAGTGGGTGATCGTCAAACCCAGAAATTCCCGATACAACGTGGAGTACTCCAGGGGGACACCATATCGCCGAAACTGTTCACTACGCTTTTGGAATATATATGTAAAAGGGCAAAACTGACCGACAAGGGCATAAACATAAACGGAGAAAAGCTTAGCCATCTAAGGTTTGCAGATGATATTGTACTAATAGCTGATAGGATAGATGAGGCCAAAGAACTTTTAAATCAGCTCTACCTTTCCTCGCTAGAAGGGGGATTGAAAATAAATATATCTAAAACCCAGATGATGACAAATCTTGTAGTCAGCGAAGATATATGCGTAGGAACAAGATCCATAGACCAGGTAATGGCCTATAAATACCTAGGTCATGAGATTCGCATAGGAAAAGATAACCAAACCGTTGAGCTTCTCCGTCGTATAAAACTGACTTGGGCAGCCTTCGGCAAGCTGAACCATATTTTCAAATCGTCTGATATACCAATATGCCTTAAAAGAAAAACGTTTAATCAGTGTGTTTTGCCAGTGTTAACTTACGGTGCCGAAACGTTGACCATGACAAGGAGAACAGTTCAAAAGATCCGTGTGTGTCAAAGGGCGATGGAGCGTGCTATGTTGGGCGTTTCACTAAGAGACAAGATCCCAAATCGCCAGCTACGACAAAGAACAGGAGTGGCTGATGCAGTAGAGAGAGTAGCAACACTAAAATGGAACTGGGCAGGTCACGTGGCTCGAATGACAGACAATAGATGGACAAAGCGGATACTGGAATGGAGACCAAGAGATGATGCCTACCGAAGTAGAGGTCGTCCACCAACACGTTGGACTGACGATCTAAAACGTTGTCATAGGAATTGGATGCAAGAGGCACAAGTTCGAAATAGATGGAAAATTATGAGGGAGATCTATGTCCAGCAGTGGATAAGCGAAGATTGAATGATGATAACTAAATACACAGAAGTAAATACTAAAAATGGCCCCTCCATGATATTGCTAGATAGCACACTGATGTGAATAGTGTAGTTGGATCATGGTTAAACACACGCACTAGCCATAAAAATAAAAATTTCAAATATATCAATATTTAATCCAAAATGGATCAACGACTTCGTGACTGGATCTAGGCGGCTGATGAATGACTAATAGGATAAAAGATGGGAACTCACGACTTGGTGTTGCTCACTGATTGATTTTTAACCTAATACAACATTGGTATCACAAGCGTGATAGACTCACCCCGTTCATTCTCGATATCTTTGTTCTTTACCAAAATATCGTCGGCGTAAAATTCGCGAATGCTCTGATATCTTCTAAGATAAGAAAATGCCGTCTCATAGTTTTTTCGAAAGTAATCTACGAGATCCGATTTCTTTTTGGCAAGATGTATGTCTTTGTTTAAGTAAAACTCTAAGCTTGGCCCCCAACCGCAGATTCTATCTTCCACTTTCTCATTTATTATAGGACTAAAAAATAGAAGCAAATAAAAAAATAAAGAAAGAAGAAGCCAAGATAAAGTTAGTCATACTTACTTCGTAAAAGGATAATAATACGAATCTCCCACGAAAGATTTGATCGCTTTTGTTTTTTCCTCCCATAAATTTATCATTTGATTAAACATATCCAAAGTTATATCTAGAGAAGGATCTAGAAGTAGTTGATCGGGCAGTACTTTTACATAAATAACAAACCACGGCAGCTACAACAAAATTAGAATTTTCTAATTAATATTGCACAGATTATCAGGCAATAGTATTTAAAAAAAACTTCGTTAAAGTTTAACAAATACAGCCACACCCTGTGGCACATCAAACGAAGGAGAGTGTTTGAAGCATACAAAATGAATGAGGATACGTTGCTCAGAATCGGAGGATTTGTGAGTGTGGTTCTTTGTATCATTATTACTAGCACAGAAACAAAAAGATATTGAAAAAAAATTAGGGAGATGGATTAGCTACTAGAGCTAAATCAGATATAAGGGATAGACAATACAAAGTTATCAATAATTTTCCAACAGAACAGAAAACAAGTTATAAACGATTTGCCAAAAACAACAGAAAAAAGTTATAAACGATTTGCCGAAAAGGACAGAAAACAAGTTATAAAAAAAAATGCCATAAAGGGCGCCACTTTGTCTTTTTTGTGAGGGACAAAAAAAATCGAAACCAAAATACATATATAAACAAATAACAATAACCAATATACATATATGGACAAATAAACAGTAAATAATCACACATATCTCGTATATTCGTTCAACAAACCTATTAGCAAATATTTATTTGTGGCCCAAGAGAGAAGATTGTTAGAGAAATTAGAACAATACAAGATTGTTACGTACAGCCCATATTTATTATCAACCAAAACATAGATTTTTCTCTCAATGACCTGATAAACATATTTAAAAAAGATCTTAGTATTGAATGTTTAAAAAAAAATGAAAATTGAAAATTTAGCTGGACCATTATTATATCATGATATGTAGTTTTTCAGTTCTTATAATTTACATAAAAAATTTAGTGTCATGCACAAAAAAAATACTGTCAAAACATAAAAAAAACACGGAATGTACCCGGAATGTACGGAAAAAGATATGTTTCATTCCTCATATTGATCATCAAACGGAAATATTCACTTAGTCATTTAATCTGCTATTGCAGGATACATAAAAAAGGCAAAAACTTAGTGTGAACTTCCTTGTTTCTCTCAACTTGCTTCTACTGTAGACCTGCTGGTTTTTTCAACAGAATAAAGACTGTTTCCCAATAATAACTAAACCATGGCAGGTTTCTCAGCAATTAGAAACCAAAAAACCAATATTTCCACTCGAAGACATGAAGCAAATCGTTCGCGCCTCCACTTTTTGGTTCTGCCACAAGGACAGTTCCTCTAAGTGTGGCCCTGGTCGCCTGGTCCCCCTACCTTTTGGCATAAGACCTGTAACTAACCTATATCTACTTATCTGTCAAAACTCTTATCTGTCATACTTGGTTTCAGTTTCCTACGAGAAGACTATATACATGGACGACCGGACGTCTCCTTCACATAGAGAAAACCACATTGTCAGAAACCAGATAGACTTTATACTCGTCAATAGCAGATATAAAAACTCTATAACCTCAGTTAAAACTTATCCTGGAGCAGATGTTAACTCAGACCACAATCCGTTAGTTGCTGACGTGAAAATAAAATTAAAAAGAATTGAACTCAGAAAACAACAATCAAAAATTAATGTAAGAATGCTAAAAAACGAAGAAATAAAAAACGAATTAAAAAATAGTGTGAATGTTAATATGCAAAAAACACTAACTGACAACAAACAAATTATGGACGTAAATAAAAAGTGGTATAATATAAAAAACACATTACTGAAACCAGCTCAAGAAAGTTTGATACAACATAGGTCAGAGGCTAAAAAACAGTGGATGAAGAAGAAATACTATTACAGATAAAAGGAACAAAGGAAAAGATCTACAGAAGTATAAATAAATACAACGAATAATTAAGGAAAAAATCAAAACAGCTAAGGAAATATATTTGATGAAACAATGTAAAGAGATAGAAGAACTAGAAACAAAATATAATATGAGAAATATGCACAAAAAAATAAGAGAAGTGACTGGAATGGGTCGAAATAGACAGCAAGGACACATAAAAGGCAAAAAAGTACTACTAATAGATTTACCATAGAAATTAAGATGATGGGAGGAGTACGTTAGAGAACTTTTCCAAGATGAAAGAGGTGAAATGCAGAAAATACAAAAATTAAATACTTTAGAGAGACAGAAGATCACGATAGATCAAATCAAATATGCTATCAAAAACTCTAAAGATAATAAGGCAGTTGGATTAGATGAAATACCAGTAGAACTGTTAAAACTAGTGGAAGAGGATAACTTGGAAGTATTGGCAGATTTATTCAACACGGTGTACAATACGGGAATAATACCACAAGAGTGGCTGAAGTCAGCATTTATAACCATCCCTAAAAAACAAGCAGCAAACGAGTGCTCTGATTATCGAACACTGAGCCTCATGAGTCATACTTTAAAAGTACTGCTGAAAGTAATACATAAGAGAATATACGAAAGGCTAGAGGAGGATATTAGCGAGACGCAGTTCGGATTCCGAAATGGAATGAAACTCGAGAAGGAATATTTGCCATCAACATATTGATTCAGAGATGTCGGGATGTAAACGTTAATCTACACTTGTGCTTTGTTGATTACGAAAAAGCTTTCGATAAAGTGAGACATGAAAAACTAATATCAATACTTATGAACAAGCGCATTGACAGTAAAATTATAAATATAGTGCAAACATTATATTGGAACCAAAGTGCCATAGTTCAAATTGATGGGCAACACACAAAAGAAATGAAGATCTGTAGAGGAGTTAGACAGGGATGTGTTTTATCGCCACTTTTGTTTAACTTATATTCTGAAGAAAATCTCCAAAACACGCTTAATAATATCAAAGCGGGAGTTACCATTAACGGAAAATTAATTAACAACTTACGATATGCAGACGACACTGTGATCATAGCAACGAGTATAGAAGATCTACAACATCTTATCGAAAGCTTAAGTATGAATAGTGCTGAGATGGGAATTACTATAAACGCTAAAAAAACGAAATACATGCTAATTACAAAAAGACCACAAAATATACATCACCTATTGACAATCAATGGTAACGTGATAGAACAAGTAGAAAAATATCAGTATTTGAGAACTTTGATCAATGAAACCAATGATCATACTGCAGAAATAAACAAGCGAATAGAGATTGCCAGATCAGCATTTATACGAATGAAGCCACTCCTAACGTGCAAAAATCTAAATTTGGAGATCAGACTACGAACCATTCGCTGTTATATATTTTCAATATTATAATATGGAGCTGAGACTTGGACATTAAAAAAATGCAATTTAAAAAGAATCGAGGCTTTCGAACTCTGGTTATACCGCAGAGTATTAAAAATATCATGGACTGATTAGAAGTACAAATAAAGAAGTACTGGAGAGGGTTGGTAAAGAAACATAACTAATCACCACTATACAAATACAAAACTGGAATACCTAGGCCACGTGATGAGGGGACCAAAATATGAAATTTTGAGACTCATCATACAGGGAAAGATTAAAGGAAGAAGATCTGTTGGCCGAAGGCAGAACTCATGGTTGAAGAATCTACGTGATTGGTATCAATGCAGATCGATTGATTTGTTTAAAGCAGCAAGTTCAAAAATAAAAATAGCCATTATGATTGCCATCCTCCGAAGGGAGACGGCACTCTAAGAAGAAGAATGTATACTCCCAGTGTTTTGATGAGATTGTTAGCTGTTGTTGTTTTTTATGCTTGCGTTTGTGTATACTTTGATGTCCGGCGTGTCTGTGTTGTGTAATGGTTTTATGGTTCTTTGTGTCGGGTGTGCTGGGTGTTTTTTTTATTTTCAAATTGTTTAGGGTGTCTTTGTTGTCTCTGTATGTCTTGTATATTGCCAGAGGTACTACACGAGCGAACAGGCAGAAAATTTAAGATACACGAAAAATCAAAACTTTCAAAATGAAAACTACGGTGAAATATACTAAATTCCTAAGAAATATACTGTCAATCAAAAAGACACAACAGTAATGATTGTAGAAGGAAACATAAAATAAGTTCCTTCGAAATCGAAATGGCCACAGCTTCTATATAAACATGTATGGAAGAAACTACAAATAAATACAAATTTTAATAAAATTATGAAAATTGGCATTGTGCCTAATAGTCTCACCTTTGGAGCATCATCAGTTCTCGGCAATGTTAATGCCATCGGTTCAAAATTGTCCAGTTGCTCCTCTGTGGGCAAAAACTGTGTATGGCTGTCCAAAACTTTCAATAGAGCGTTCAAAGAATTTGTAATCAACTGATGTAACATATTTATAGTAATGTAGTCGGTTAATATGATAAAACTAAAACGAAAAAATATGTTTTAAAGTATTGATTACCGTTAATTAACGACATTTTCGTAAAATCACCTGGAAAGACGTTCACAAAATTTCTTCTTAGCTGCCTGCTCGATGTAGGAAGCTTTATGAACTTTTCTTTTTCGTTCTGGAAGAAAATTTATGTGATTAAAATATATAATGACCGAGAAAAAAACATCTTTATTTACTGAAAATAAGCCATAATTGCTGATTGGAAAATTTACTACTCCTGCATATATTAAGAGATCAAAAACTAAAGTTTAAAAGGGAAAAACCCAATGGTTGACTATATAACATAGTTTTAAAAAACTTACTATGAAGTAAAAACTTTTTTTGTAAAATATAAATTTATGACAAATTTTAAAAATATCCAAAATAGATTTATAAATTTTCAGAACGCTTTCAGTTCTATCGGACCCTCCTATCAAACAACGCCTGTATAGTAGTTGAAACTAGACACATAACGAGGTCAGATAACCCTCAAATTACATAATTAAAGTAATACATTTTAAGTTAGACAAATAAAAAGGGAACACTAACAGAGTTTCTCAAAACAGTTGGAATACGACTTCTACGAAACAAAAAAAAATATGGAGAATGATCAGAGAACAAAGAAAAGAGACGAACGAACTAATAAAAACGAAACAGATTCAGAAGGAAACATGGATAAGCTACTTTCGATCCCTATTTGCTAAAGGTAGCGACAATGACCCACCAACACCAGAGGTGACGACAAACGATAAAATAAATATTAAGGAGGAAGAGGTTAAGAAAGCATTAAGGAAATTAAAAAATAGAAAATCACCAGGAGAGGACAGAATACCCAACGAACTCCTAAAGTACGGAGGACTAGATCTGACCAAACACCTATTAAAACTAATCCAAAAAATAATAGAACAAAATAGAATTCCTCAAGAATGGAGATCAAGCATGCTAATACCTCTCTTCAAAAAGAGAGACAAATCGGACCCGGAAAATTACAAAGGAATTAATTTAATAAACACCACTAAAATTAACAACCAAAGTGATAACAAATAAACTGAATGAAATTATAATACTAGCAGAAGAACAACAAAGATCATGGACTGAAGCTATATTTATAATGAGATAAGTGCAAGAGAAATCATTAGAATTCAACAAACCGGCATATCTATGTTTCGTGGACCTTAAGAAGGCATTTGATCGGGTCAAATTAAAGGACGTTATCTACTTATGGTGCGCAAGAGAAATACCCCTAGGAATAACCAAAACGATCGAAAATATCTACCAAAACAACACAATAAAAGTAAAGGTAGAACAAGCACTAACCGACCCTATTGAAGCTGGCAATAGGAGAGGGAGATTCCGCGAGTCCTCTATTGTTCAACCTGATTATGGATGAAGTAATAAAAAAAGTAAGAACTAAAAAAGGATACCAAATGGGAGAAAAACAACTTAAAATAATCTGCTATGCGGACGACGCAATACTACTCCTTCAAAGTGAAGATGATTTACAACGTATGCTGCACCAATTTAATATAATCGCCAAAAAATTTAACATGGTAGTTTCCACAAAAAAGACAAAATGCATGGTTACAACAGCAAATTTAATAAGATGTAAATTGCAGCTCATTGGAGGTCAGATAATAGAACAAGTAGAGTTTAAATATCAAGCATCACATTATGTAGCCCCGGAAAGCTCAAAGTTGAAGTGGAAGATCAATGGAATAGAGCAAACAGAGTCACAGGCTGCCTAAATAAAACAATAAGGAGAAATAAAAATATCGTGAAAGAAATTAAAGGCAGAATTTACAAAACAGTCAGTAATGACATACTCGGCAGAAACACGACCTGACACAGAGAGGACAAAAAGGATGTTAGAAACAGCAGAGATGAAAACACTTAGAAAAATTTATGGTAAGACACTATGGGACAGAGCTAGAAATACAGATATACGACGTAGACGCAAGGTGGAGAACATCAAGAACTGTGTAAGAAATAGAAAAGTAGAATGCAACGATCATATAAGCCGAATGACAACAAATAGAGTAGTAAAGACGGCAAGAAACGGTTCCCCAATAGGAAGACGATCAGTAGGAAGACCACGAAAACGATGGAATGACAACTTACTGGAGGCACGTTGAAAAACAGACAGTCATGTCTACATAAAAAGAAGAAGAGAAGAAGAAGAAGAAGTAATACATTTTATAATTATTATGACACTTGGCCGATGTTAAAGGATTACATTTTTAATGGAACAACACTTGCCACTTGTGGCAAACGTTTGTCAATTGCAAATAATTTTATTTCTTGATTTGATCAGTTGGTTGCATCGAGCAAAAAGACAAAAGAGGAAATCTAATCGTTATGAAAAGGAGACCAAAATTCATAAAAGTGGCCTCGTAATATGGCGGACATATCCGGAAGTGCAAAGGCGCCAAATTTAAATTTTACGACACTTCACAATAATCATACAGTGGTGTAGGGGTTCTAATTTATCTAAAGGAATTAGTACAAAGTTTGAAAATTTTAATATAATGACTGTTTTAATTATGAAAATATTTCATGTTTTTTATAAGGTCATAAAACAGTAGCTATATAATATTTTTCAGAATGTGTCTTAGACGAGAAAGTTTTAATTAAATAATAACGATAATAGTCTAAATGTGACACAATTGTTAAAAAACTTCAATATAAATAAGCTTTCATGTGACAGTTTAGACAAACAATAACCATAGCACACTACCACCTAGCATTGAAACTTCCGTGTTAACGAATAAAACAATGATTGGCGCATCACCTAGTGACCGGGAGCGTAACTATATATACATGGCGCTAAATTCAAAAGTTTAGTAATATTGCCTAGGATTGTGAACATTTTAAAGTAAAGGAAAATCGATATAAACCTAAAATAACAAGAAAAATTCTTACCATATACGATAATAAATATTTTTAGTATACTTTTTGGATTTTCTTGTTATGTTGACACTATATTTATTTTCCATTACATTAAAATGTCAAAGTGATTAAAAAAATTAAAGAATACAATATAGAATAAAACCTTTATTTATAAAAATATTACAAGAAATGTTATATGTGTTACAAGAAATATTAATAATACAAGCCAAGTGTAGTATAATTTAGTTTTCTTAATTTTGTGACAACAACTGGTCAGTATTTAAATAATTGTTTTGTTATTCTTATGTCAAGTTTTATGTGAATAAAAGCCTAATTCTGCAAAAGGCATTTTACTACAATTTTAGTCGCATAAATTTACAATTTAGGGTTCTTAACAGCACTCACCCATTTATAACCCAACTATATTTGATTTGTTAAACAAGGAAAGAGACTCGATTTCCTTGTTTAATGTGGCCTCTCAAAATGGCACCACCCGTCTAACAATATTTTTGCCCCCACTACCTTTACATTCCCCCTTCTGTCTTTTTGCTCGATGGTTGGTTGTTACCACTCGTTGGGACTACCCACTTTTCGAGGGGGGATCTGCATGTTCTCTTAAAAATGTAATCCTTCAACATCGACTTAGTATCATAATAATTATAAGATTTATTACTTTAATTATTATGTAATTTGGTTGTCATCTGAGGTTGTTATGTGGCTAGTTTCAACTACTAACTATATAGACCTTTTTTCACTCAGGATGGTCCATACAAATCCATTTTGGATATTTTTAAAATTTATAATAAATTTATACCACTTTAAACAAGAAGTTTTTACTTCATAGTAAGTAGGTACTAAAAACTAAAGTAGTAATGGGTAATATTGGTGTGACGGTAGTGGTATCTTTTATGCCGTTTCTAAACAATCTGAATACTTACTGCTGTTTCTGCAGAAGTATTCAAAGCAGTATTTAAAGCATTAACGTAAAATAAAATTCTTACCTTTTTGTGATTCTTCAGCAATAATTCTTTCATCAACCACAAAACCTCTAGCAAGAAGAGCACCGTGACAGGCACTACTGATCACTTCTTTAGCAACCGTGTGGTATTCTTCGATTTTAATCATAATTTGATGAAATTTCTCCATCTAAAATGCATAAAATATAGTTTACAAAATCCTGTCCTCTTATTTCAAAAAGTACTTTATTTTCTTAACTCTCTTACATCCAATTGTTATAGTTTTATGTAAAGATCAAAGAAATGGTAATAAATAATTACAACGTGATTATCGTGTTTTTTGTTAAATTTGTATATTTACGTCTATGGTATGGCAATTATATTAAAAAAATGGCAGCTTTCATAAATGTGACAATTACAGAACTATTCTCCTTATCTCACATGCCAGCCAAGATAGTGCTGCAAATTATCAGTGAGAGATTGAAAACTTTCTAACGAACACAAATAACAGAAGTGTGGGCCAAATTAGCTAGGGGTAGAGACCTTGGACAGCACAAAAAACTAATGAGGAAGTACTAGGGAGGATCAACAAACACAGAGATTTACTAAATACTGTTAAACACCGTAAAATGTCTTATCTGGGACATATAGTGAGGGAAAATCGATATAGAATATTACAACTAATCCTTAAAGGCAAAATAGAAACTCTTACATTTCCCATACGTAGTACTTAAGTATTCCACTTACCTAATGCCTTTTAAGCATTCCTCACTACCCCACTTACTTTACTTTGTGAGCTATTCATGATTCTTTGAGCAAAACATTAATTGCAATAACAATTAGGTAAAATTTTATTAGATTGACTGTGAATATATTCAATCAAAAATAATTTTTCGAAAAAAAAATACATGATAATCTAGACTTGTCTAGTATCTAGTCTTGTTGGGACATCCATAGTCTACTTTGGAACATGTGTGGTTTAGAAGCTTCACTACATTTCTTAAAATGTCCCACTGATAATTTATCGCTACCCTTTAACGCTATTTTTACAGAAATTTAAAGAAGTGACGCCGTCATAGGACTTCTTCTTCTTCTTCTTCTTAGCCTTCTGTCGTTCATGTTTGGACATAGGCCTCTCCCAACTCCTTCCATCGGTCTCTATCCTGAGCAACATATTTCCAATTTGTTCCGGCTATTCTTTTAATGTCATCAACCCATCTCATCTGTGGTCTTCCATAGGACACTCCACACCAAACCATCACTGAGCCAGGAAAATGCCCTCGTTTCATCCTTGACACCAGTTCGCGGACTTCCTTGGATGACCGTGCATAAACTATATTGTTTTGCTTATTGAAAGTTTTCTCCAGACTAAATTTTTTTATCTGTAAAAAGGATTTCTTTGTAACGCGCTTTACCGTATAATGACAACAGGCGTCTTGATTTTTTTTCTATTTTGTTTTAACGATAAGGCGTTGTCTTCTTTATCCATTGGAACCCATATCGATATAAAACAAGTCTTCTTTGATAATGTAACTCATAGTTTGAGGCGCAATATCTACTTCCCAAGCAATAGTTTTTTGTTTTCGCGGAAGATTTTTGTTAATTTTTGACTTAACAGCGTTAATAACCTGTGGCATAGGAGCCACCAAAGACCGGCCGGATATTTTACGGTCACTTACTCCTCCTTTATTTAAAAACAATTTAAGTGTACAATACACAAAGACACGAGTTATATTTAACAATTTTAGTAGTTCACAGATAAACACGTAAATAGAATTATTTATAACAAGAAAAACGTCATAAATAAAATATATGCGGTATATATATATATATATATATATATATATATATATATATATATATATATATATATATATATATATATGGATGGATGGTTCAGAGCAGCCGTAAATAAATTATAAATTGCCATAAAGGTCAACAATATATAAAACAAAAAGGCACTAAAAGAAAAAGATGAAGACGCTACTGCCCTATTCAGATACGTATCGTCACTAAACTATCAAATGTAAAAATAATATTACTGACCTGACTTTCTACAAAATAAAACAACCAAGTATTTTCTATCTGCGATACGTCAGTAAAGGTAACATCCACCATTTTATAACACATATCCTGAACAGCTAACAAACCCTGCCTCAAAATCGGGTTCAAACTGAGCAGGTTTTCTCTCAGCATTCTTTTCGCGTTGTAGATTTTCTTGCGTTTTATTTTGGTTCGCCAAAAGTAAAACCCCTTCCACTTTCGGAAATAGAGGAAGAGTTTAATTTCCATCAGGCGGCAGTACATCTTATATTCGTTCTCCCATTTGTCCAATGAAGTGAATATTGTTTCGCTACTGACGTGCTGCATCACTCCCTTGGAGCTCATGGTGAAGAAGTTTGATTTGTCGACGAGTTTATATGGAACCACCCTAAAAAGTATTAACAATTAAGTAATTTTAGTAGTAATTATTCTTAGCGATACAGGTTTTCCGTAACTAGTTGAGTATTGTGAGCTTCTACAATAGCGGTGTCATTTGAAACCGTTGCTAAAATCATCATTATAATAAGTGATAATACAGTCCTAGTTAAGTCCCAACCTTTACTAGTCGGTTTCGTCAGTCGTTCCTGTCCATTACTAAGCATTGCCAATTTGCCGAGCAAACCTTTTTCAGGTTCTTGTTTACAACACCTTTTCGAAATATGGTTACCGTATTATAAATAAGTCAATAAAATGAGTAAATTTGTATTAAAAAGTTCTTTTATATAAATTTGTATTAAAAAATATTAAAGAAGTTTATTGATAAATACTCTGTCATACTCTGTCAAGTTTATTCTAGGTCAATACCATCTTGGTACACATTTTTTTGCAGCAAAAAAGTCATAATATAGTATACAGATCGGTGACACTACCAAATAGATACTAGTAAATTAACACCTTGTTACCTTAAAGCATAAGGATAGAAGAGTTCGTGGGAGCTTGGCACCGCATAGGTCAGATAAACGAAAGAGCCGTCTGAAGTGTGTCTAAATTTGTCTATCCACTCGTTCTGGTTCATTACGTCCGCCAATTTCTGAGTTGTTTTCTTCGCTATTTGGTCTTCGAATTGGAGTAAAATTTTGCCTAATGGAAAAATATTTTTGTTAAAATGCGAAAATATGTATATTAAGAAGGAGAATAAGAACTATCGTATTTTTAGACGACTACTACCAATATTGCTATTTGTTTTGTAATTACCTTTTTTCGTTGGTTTTGCTGGTATAAGATTTATGGTTTCTACCGAGCTCTTTTTTCTGGATTGTATTAAATTTTCCTGGAATTGTTGAAATCCTACCTAAAAGAAGATAAAAACGCAAAGTTTATTAAAGTAAAAATAATACTTTTATTTAAGAGATAAAACAAAATATATATTTACCATACATTACTTAAAAAACCAAACATAAAATTCGTTTTAAATAACCACTTTCCTGGTATAATAATTCTTAAAGATGAAGCAAAGTTTGGGAGTTCAAATGAAGTATGCTGGTAGTGTAACTTATTCTGTGTGTGACATTCTACTCAATTCCGACTATCACATCCAAGCGGTGGATCATGGAACAGCAATGTAACCGGAGTGGATCATTACCAAAGATAATCAATCAGGGATCTGAAATTTTACCGGACGTAACACCCAATGAAGTTCGAAGGTCAGTGCAAGAAATGAAAAACAATAAGTCCCCCGGAGGCGATGAAATAGTGGCAGATGCCTTAAAGGTGGCTGGAAAAAGATTATGGCAGGTCCTTGCCAAACTATTCACTAGATGTTTGCAGGAAGCAATAACACCAACCCAGTGGTATAACGCAGAAATTATCATACTCATATCGACCTCAGGAATTACAGGCCCATAAGTCTACTTTCACATATTTATAAACTATTTACAAAAATAATTACGAAACGACTAGAAAATAAATTGGAATTTTATCAGCCCATAGAACAGGCGGGTTTTAGAAAAGGCTATGGAACAAACAATCACCTACTGATAATAAAAAATCTTATAGAAAAATGCACTGAATATAATAAACCACTAGCTTTAATATTTGTCGACTATGAAAAGGCATTCGACACCGTAAATCAACAAAAAATGTTGGAAGCCTTGACAGAATGCCGAATTGACTATCGGTATATAAATATAATTAAACATATATACCAAAACGCAACAGCCAGTATTAGAGTGGGTGATCGTCAAACCCAGAAATTCCCGATACAACGTGGAGTACGCCAGGGGGGCACCATATCGCCGAAACTATTCACTACGCTTTTGGAATATATATGTAAAAGGGCAAAACTGACCGACAAGGGCATAAACATAAACGGAGAAAAGCTTAGCCATCTAAGGTTTGCAGATGATATTGTACTAATAGCTGATAGGATAGATGAGGCCAAAGAACTTTTAAATCAGCTCTACCTTTCCTCACTAGAAGGGGGATTGAAAATAAATATATCTAAAACCCAGATGATGACAAATCTTGTAGTCAGCGAAGATATATGCGTAGGAACAAGATCCATAGACCAGGTAATGGCCTATAAATACCTAGGTCATGAGATTCGCATAGGAAAAGATAACCAAACCGTTGAGCTTCTCCGTCGTATAAGACTGACTTGGGCAGCCTTCGGCAAACTGAACCATATTTTCAAATCGTCTGATATACCAATATGCCTTAAAAGAAAAACGTTTAATCAGTGTGTTTTGCCAGTGTTAACTTACGTGTGGTATGGACATGTAAGAAGAGCTAGCGACAGCAGATGGATAAAAAGAATAACCGAATGGAGCCCCATAGGAAGGAGGAAAAGAGGACGACCCCGAAAATCCTGGAGGAACGAAGTAGACGACGCCATGAGTAAGAGAGGACTAAACGATGGAGAATGGAACAACAGAGAGAGATGGAAACGGTTGAACGAGGGAAGGCAGTGAATACTGTAGAATCCCTAAATATATAACTTACGGTGCCGAAACGTTGACCATGACAAGGAGAACAGTTCAAAAGATCCGTGTGTGTCAAAGGGCGATGGAGCGTACTATGTTGGGCGTTTCACTACGAGACAAGATCCCAAATCGCCAGCTACGACAAAGAACAGGAGTGGCTGATGCAGTAGAGAGAGTAGCAACACTAAAATGGAACTGGGCAGGTCACGTGGCTCGAATGACAGACAATAGATGGACAAAGCGGATACTGGAATGGAGACCAAGAGATGATGCCTACCGAAGTAGAGGTCGTCCACCAACACGTTGGACTGACGATCTAAAACGTTGTCATAGGAATTGGATGCAAGAGGCACAAGATCGAAATAGATGGAAAATTATGAGGGAGATCTATGTCCAGCAGTGGATAAGCGAAGATTGAATGATGATGTGACCCTAATGACGTCATCGATATTTTTTTTTTAATGGAAATATGTATATTGTAATACATCATTGGAAAGGTCGTTTAAATGTCTATTCAGCCGTTTAGCAAAAAAAAAACGTGTAAACAAGTGTAAAAAAGTAAAGAAACATCGAGGAAAAAGGGTAAACAGTTGGGGGAATGATCATAAAGTGGAGAAATTCTGCAAAAACTGGGGAATTATGTAAAAAATATGCGAAAATAAGTAAAAAGTTTAATCCACGTGTAAAAGAGTAAAAAAACATTAAGGAAAAACTGTAAAAAGTGGAGAGAATTATTAAAAAGTGTAAAAATTGCGCAACAAATGAGATGAGTTTGGCAAATATTTATATAGAAACAGTTCAAATACACCTCCATATTTTTTATATATTAAGCTTCGAGAATCCAATAAAGGAGTAAGAGATTTGTTTGGAAAAATTTTAATTGTCTGAAATAGATTTAATGAACAATCATTTTAGAAGGTTATGCTATATATTAAATGTAATTCAATTATAACTTAGCCATGTTAAAATCCATTGGAGAATCGATTTTTATTTATTTAGCTTCTTTATTTATTTTCAATCTCAACTTTGAAAATTTCTCCTCTAAGATGATATTATAATTTCACCTCTAACTATAAATGGATTCACTGTAAACAATGCCTTTGTGCTAACACGAGCTGACTAACTAAAACCCAGCGACCATGCTGGTCATCTAGGGATTTTAAAGGTTGAAACCATGCAGTCCATGAATATGTTTAAATATATTATCGCTACAAGAGCGATACTTTAGAACTCACTAAATATCGTTGACGTTTCAAAAGAATATATTTTCTGCAACTTCAAGGTACTTATCCGCAAAATTATAAACAACTTGAAAAGCCTGTTTAGAACTTAATCAGGTAGCGAACGCATTTCTGAAAAAGACAAAAGGTTTTCCTGGTAATATGTTGTGGCGAAAATTAAAGATGTCAAGTGGTTACACTTCACTGAATTAAACTCGAATATGACAAAAATTATGTAAGAAAAAGGGCAACTTTGAAATATAATAACCAGGATATATTAAAGGCGAGTGAGGGACATTATTAGATTTCAAAGCATTCGCATTGAATCAAAAATATCATTAAAGTCAATTACGCTATAAGCGATGCGTACGAATTCTTTGTATTACAGAAGATTATGCCGCTGCAGAAGCCAAAGGATTAGTGTTCAAAATTTATTTTTCATCTATACAAAAAAATACTACAAATAGGTGTATAGTACAGGAAAAATGCAGACGAAGAAGAATTTTTACTTACTAAATGATACTATTGTACATTTAAATAGTCTACATGCAGACCATCAGAAAACGATGGAAATCAAAATATGTTAATACTTACCAAAGGCTCGGGTGGAACCCTTTTGTACTCAATTTTCTCCAATAACTTCTTGTGTGGTATGTGAAATGGAACAACATTTAGTTCCCTAAAATTACTCAGCTATTAAAAAGATCTGTAAATGACGCTTAAGGAATCGACATGAGTTTTAAATGAGAGAAATGTGAATCAAAAATAACACAAACAAGTTTCTATCAAGTCGTTTAGGCATCTCGTCTAATGTTTTATAATGATGCATTTTATTTAAAGTTTACAGGCCATCATCTGAAATTATTTCATCCTGAAATTTTGTCTGCGTTTTTTATTTTTATCAGTGATTAATCAAAGCAACACGGGCTATGTTTCGACGACGAGACAAAAGCGACATCACCGGTGATAATGTCTGCAGCAATTGTGGACGAAATGACATGACATTTCATGAATGAAATGACAAATGGATGAAATAATTCCAGACTACGGCTTATAAACACTAAATACAATATCTCGTAATAGGCAAGACATGGCAAGTAATCATACTCATTTTATTATGGACCTGGCCTTCAGTAGGATGGATAAGAAGTTGCGGCTGTAGAAACCTTATCCAAATTGAGTAACGTGACTGCACTAATGAAATCGTAGGCTTCCACGGCCAGAGTCAGAATTATAGTTTATTCGTCTTCCGGGTTTGGACCGTGTCATTTGTGAGTGACCCAAAAGTGGGTTCATCTCGACGTTTCGCTACAATTGTATGTAGCTTCTTCAGGAGAACAAAAAGAAAAAGAAACAAAAGACAGGAAGATGGGTAGTTAGCAACGGTAACTCAGTTACTCAACGCAACCAGAGGCGAATACTAACTACCAAGATGGGCATTTGGTCACAGTAACTCAACTACTCAACGCAGCCAGAGGTGAAAACCAAATGCCAGGACAGGGATTCACGTCCAACAGCTCAGAACACTAACGCGTCGAGAGGCAGGGAGTGAATCCGACGATTACTCCGCTACCGCTCTATTTATAGTCGCGGTGAACTGTCGTGTCGGGACGTATCGGCACACTTCGTGGCGCGAACGTCAAGAAGCGCGCGCTGGCCAATCATGTGGCTGCATCGTGGTAGCGGGACCGGACGGCGGCTCTAGACTGGGATTCCAGATGGGAGATAAGTAGTATCCTTCCTCTCGATTGATATTATGTGGATTTTTTCGGATCTCTAGAGATTCGCGGATTTTTCTGGAATAAAAGAAGGGGCTCTTAGAAATAATATGAGTTTTTTCGAACAATATGGAATGACCGGTTTCTTGGCAGTGTTCTGCAACTGCAGAATGGGAGAAAAGACCTGATCGAATGCATCTTTGATGCTCTTGAATCCGAGTTTTGACGGAACGACCAGTTTCGCCAATATACACTTGTCCACATGAACAAGGAATAGAATAGACACCACAGGAAGATAGGGGCGGTAATGGGTCCTTAGGAGAGGGTAGATATTGTGAGATTTTCTTGGGTGGTCGAAAAGTAGTCCTGATACCTTCCTTGCGAAGAATTTTGCCAATCCTATCAGTGACACTTCGAATATACGGAAGAAAAGCCACAGGAGTATTACCCGAAGATTCTGAATTTGTCGTCCTAGGGTGTAAAGGGGGATGTAGATGTCGGTGTGTAATATTTTGAATTGTGGACTTGGAGTAACCGTTGGCGACAAGGGTTTTTTGCAGATGGCCAAGTTCTTCTCTAAGGTTGTCAGGTTCAGAAATCGAAATGGCCCGATGGATGAGAGAGTTGATCACAGAATTCTTTTGGGCAGGATGGTGGTGTGATGAAGCATGTAGGTAACGATTCGTGTGAGTCTTTTTTCTATAAACAGAGTGACCCAATCGGCCATTGGGCTTGGAGGTGACTAACACATCGAGAAAGGGAAGGGACCGATTATTTTCTACTTCCATTGTGAATTTTATACTCGGATGTTGTGAGTTAAGATGATCTAGGAAGGGAGAAAGGGTATGTTGACCATGGGGCCAGATGATAAATGTATCATCAACGTAGCGGAACCAGACTTTTGGTTTTAAGGGGTAAGATTCTAGGGCTAAAGACTCAAAGGCTTCCATGAAAATGTCAGCAATGACAGGGGAAAGGGGAGAACCCATTGGTGTTCCAGATATTTGTTTGTAGAAATTGCCTCTAAAAGAAAAATATGTTGAAAGGAGGCATTTTTCCGCAAGATCTGCCAAAACCAAAGACTTGTTATCATTGGTCAAGTGATCTCGCAGAACAACTAGAGAGTCATGTATGGGGATATTGGTAAATAGGGATGATACATCGAAACTGACGAGAATGTCTTGGGGATCGACCGTGAGGGAGGAGATTAAGGTGATGAAATGTGTGGAATTTCGGACATAAGAAGAGGTACGACCAGTATAGGTCTTAAACTGATTCGACAAGTACTTTGCGAGTTTGTAGGTAGGAGAGTTAATCGTAGTCACAATGGGACGAAGAGGTACGTTGTCTTTATGGATTTTGGGAAGACCGTAAATTCTGGGGCAGATGGAGTTTTTCGGAACTATGGACTTCTTAACATCATCGGAAAGATCGGATTGTTTGATGGCATGGGAAATTTCGCGTTCGACTCTAGGAGTGGGGTCTCGAGAAATTGTGTTATAACAGGATGTATCCCTAAGTAAGTCGTTTACTTTCTCTATGTAGGAAGGAGTATCCAGGATGACTGTGGCATTACCTTTGTCTGCAGGAAGGATTATTATCTCAGAAAGAGAACGGAGATTTTTGAGAGCTATGAACTCCTCACGAGATATATTGGAAGTAGGGATTTTGGCTGTATCAAGACATTTAGCGACGTCAAAGCGGATACGGTCGGCTGGAATTTTGGGAATTGTGCGGAGTGCCGCTTCCACATTTGAAACTATTTCTTCGGTAGGAATTCTGGAAGGAGTGATAGCAAAATTAAGACCTTTAGATAGAAGACTGCTTTCTGCACTTGTTAATTGGTGAGAAGAAAGATTAACGACGGTGTTAGTAAGAGGTGAAAGAGAAGTAGAAGTGGTGGAATGTGATTTTTTCTTAGATACAAGGGATTGGAATTTCTTTTTGTGAGTTTCGTTGCTTAGAAGAAGGATTTTATCGGCTTGATGATAGGAAATGCGGTCTAAAAGTGACCAATCATCGACACTAAGAATACTGGAGAGTTCAAGATGCAGCTTAAAAAGTTTTTGGGATTGAAAATTAAGGGTTTTTCGAATATGTTGAATCCGTTCACGAAGTAGAGATAGGCTGGCTCGATGTAGAATTCGGGAAGAAGATGAAGAGGAAATGTGATGTTTTAGAACAAGAAAATTGGGAACCAAGTTATTATCACGACATCTAGAGAGGAAGGTGAGCGAAGAAAGTAGAGATGAAACTTTAGAGCGAAGATTGGAGAACTCTGAGGTTTTGCGGAATATAACCTCCCCGTAGAGGTTGGTCAAATGAAATCGTAGGCTTCCACGGCCAGAGTCAGAATTATAGTTTATTCGTCTTCCGGGTTTGGACCGTGTCATTTGTGAGTGACCCAAAAGTGGGTTCATCTCGACGTTTCGCTACAATTGTATGTAGCTTCTTCAGGAGAACAAAAAGAAAAAGAAACAAAAGACAGGAAGATGGGTAGTTAGCAACGGTAACTCAGTTACTCAACGCAACCAGAGGCGAATACTAACTACCAAGATGGGCATTTGGTCACAGTAACTCAACTACTCAACGCAGCCAGAGGTGAAAACCAAATGCCAGGACAGGGATTCACGTCCAACAGCTCAGAACACTAACGCGTCGAGAGGCAGGGAGTGAATCCGACGATTACTCCGCTACCGCTCTATTTATAGTCGCGGTGAACTGTCGTGTCGGGACGTATCGGCACACTTCGTGGCGCGAACGTCAAGAAGCGCGCGCTGGCCAATCATGTGGCTGCATCGTGGTAGCGGGACCGGACGGCGGCTCTAGACTGGGATTCCAGATGGGAGATAAGTAGTATCCTTCCTCTCGATTGATATTATGTGGATTTTTTCGGATCTCTAGAGATTCGCGGATTTTTCTGGAATAAAAGAAGGGGCTCTTAGAAATAATATGAGTTTTTTCGAACAATATGGAATGACCGGTTTCTTGGCAGTGTTCTGCAACTGCAGAATGGGAGAAAAGACCTGATCGAATGCATCTTTGATGCTCTTGAATCCGAGTTTTGACGGAACGACCAGTTTCGCCAATATACACTTGTCCACATGAACAAGGAATAGAATAGACACCACAGGAAGATAGGGGCGGTAATGGGTCCTTAGGAGAGGGTAGATATTGTGAGATTTTCTTGGGTGGTCGAAAAGTAGTCCTGATACCTTCCTTGCGAAGAATTTTGCCAATCCTATCAGTGACACTTCGAATATACGGAAGAAAAGCCACAGGAGTATTACCCGAAGATTCTGAATTTGTCGTCCTAGGGTGTAAAGGGGGATGTAGATGTCGGTGTGTAATATTTTGAATTGTGGACTTGGAGTAACCGTTGGCGACAAGGGTTTTTTGCAGATGGCCAAGTTCTTCTCTAAGGTTGTCAGGTTCAGAAATCGAAATGGCCCGATGGATGAGAGAGTTGATCACAGAATTCTTTTGGGCAGGATGGTGGTGTGATGAAGCATGTAGGTAACGATTCGTGTGAGTCTTTTTTCTATAAACAGAGTGACCCAATCGGCCATTGGGCTTGGAGGTGACTAACACATCGAGAAAGGGAAGGGACCGATTATTTTCTACTTCCATTGTGAATTTTATACTCGGATGTTGTGAGTTAAGATGATCTAGGAAGGGAGAAAGGGTATGTTGACCATGGGGCCAGATGATAAATGTATCATCAACGTAGCGGAACCAGACTTTTGGTTTTAAGGGGTAAGATTCTAGGGCTAAAGACTCAAAGGCTTCCATGAAAATGTCAGCAATGACAGGGGAAAGGGGAGAACCCATTGGTGTTCCAGATATTTGTTTGTAGAAATTGCCTCTAAAAGAAAAATATGTTGAAAGGAGGCATTTTTCCGCAAGATCTGCCAAAACCAAAGACTTGTTATCATTGGTCAAGTGATCTCGCAGAACAACTAGAGAGTCATGTATGGGGATATTGGTAAATAGGGATGATACATCGAAACTGACGAGAATGTCTTGGGGATCGACCGTGAGGGAGGAGATTAAGGTGATGAAATGTGTGGAATTTCGGACATAAGAAGAGGTACGACCAGTATAGGTCTTAAACTGATTCGACAAGTACTTTGCGAGTTTGTAGGTAGGAGAGTTAATCGTAGTCACAATGGGACGAAGAGGTACGTTGTCTTTATGGATTTTGGGAAGACCGTAAATTCTGGGGCAGATGGAGTTTTTCGGAACTATGGACTTCTTAACATCATCGGAAAGATCGGATTGTTTGATGGCATGGGAAATTTCGCGTTCGACTCTAGGAGTGGGGTCTCGAGAAATTGTGTTATAACAGGATGTATCCCTAAGTAAGTCGTTTACTTTCTCTATGTAGGAAGGAGTATCCAGGATGACTGTGGCATTACCTTTGTCTGCAGGAAGGATTATTATCTCAGAAAGAGAACGGAGATTTTTGAGAGCTATGAACTCCTCACGAGATATATTGGAAGTAGGGATTTTGGCTGTATCAAGACATTTAGCGACGTCAAAGCGGATACGGTCGGCTGGAATTTTGGGAATTGTGCGGAGTGCCGCTTCCACATTTGAAACTATTTCTTCGGTAGGAATTCTGGAAGGAGTGATAGCAAAATTAAGACCTTTAGATAGAAGACTGCTTTCTGCACTTGTTAATTGGTGAGAAGAAAGATTAACGACGGTGTTAGTAAGAGGTGAAAGAGAAGTAGAAGTGGTGGAATGTGATTTTTTCTTAGATACAAGGGATTGGAATTTCTTTTTGTGAGTTTCGTTGCTTAGAAGAAGGATTTTATCGGCTTGATGATAGGAAATGCGGTCTAAAAGTGACCAATCATCGACACTAAGAATACTGGAGAGTTCAAGATGCAGCTTAAAAAGTTTTTGGGATTGAAAATTAAGGGTTTTTCGAATATGTTGAATCCGTTCACGAAGTAGAGATAGGCTGGCTCGATGTAGAATTCGGGAAGAAGATGAAGAGGAAATGTGATGTTTTAGAACAAGAAAATTGGGAACCAAGTTATTATCACGACATCTAGAGAGGAAGGTGAGCGAAGAAAGTAGAGATGAAACTTTAGAGCGAAGATTGGAGAACTCTGAGGTTTTGCGGAATATAACCTCCCCGTAGAGGTTGGTCAAATGAAATCGTAGGCTTCCACGGCCAGAGTCAGAATTATAGTTTATTCGTCTTCCGGGTTTGGACCGTGTCATTTGTGAGTGACCCAAAAGTGGGTTCATCTCGACGTTTCGCTACAATTGTATGTAGCTTCTTCAGGAGAACAAAAAGAAAAAGAAACAAAAGACAGGAAGATGGGTAGTTAGCAACGGTAACTCAGTTACTCAACGCAACCAGAGGCGAATACTAACTACCAAGATGGGCATTTGGTCACAGTAACTCAACTACTCAACGCAGCCAGAGGTGAAAACCAAATGCCAGGACAGGGATTCACGTCCAACAGCTCAGAACACTAACGCGTCGAGAGGCAGGGAGTGAATCCGACGATTACTCCGCTACCGCTCTATTTATAGTCGCGGTGAACTGTCGTGTCGGGACGTATCGGCACACTTCGTGGCGCGAACGTCAAGAAGCGCGCGCTGGCCAATCATGTGGCTGCATCGTGGTAGCGGGACCGGACGGCGGCTCTAGACTGGGATTCCAGATGGGTCCACTTTTGGGTCACTCACAAATGACACGGTCCAAACCCGGAAGACGAATAAACTATAATTCTGACTCTGGCCGTGGAAGCCTACGATTTCATTTGACCAACCTCTACGGGGAGGTTATATTCCGCAAAACCTCAGAGTTCTCCAATCTTCGCTCTAAAGTTTCATCTCTACTTTCTTCGCTCACCTTCCTCTCTAGATGTCGTGATAATAACTTGGTTCCCAATTTTCTTGTTCTAAAACATCACATTTCCTCTTCATCTTCTTCCCGAATTCTACATCGAGCCAGCCTATCTCTACTTCGTGAACGGATTCAACATATTCGAAAAACCCTTAATTTTCAATCCCAAAAACTTTTTAAGCTGCATCTTGAACTCTCCAGTATTCTTAGTGTCGATGATTGGTCACTTTTAGACCGCATTTCCTATCATCAAGCCGATAAAATCCTTCTTCTAAGCAACGAAACTCACAAAAAGAAATTCCAATCCCTTGTATCTAAGAAAAAATCACATTCCACCACTTCTACTTCTCTTTCACCTCTTACTAACACCGTCGTTAATCTTTCTTCTCACCAATTAACAAGTGCAGAAAGCAGTCTTCTATCTAAAGGTCTTAATTTTGCTATCACTCCTTCCAGAATTCCTACCGAAGAAATAGTTTCAAATGTGGAAGCGGCACTCCGCACAATTCCCAAAATTCCAGCCGACCGTATCCGCTTTGACGTCGCTAAATGTCTTGATACAGCCAAAATCCCTACTTCCAATATATCTCGTGAGGAGTTCATAGCTCTCAAAAATCTCCGTTCTCTTTCTGAGATAATAATCCTTCCTGCAGACAAAGGTAATGCCACAGTCATCCTGGATACTCCTTCCTACATAGAGAAAGTAAACGACTTACTTAGGGATACATCCTGTTATAACACAATTTCTCGAGACCCCACTCCTAGAGTCGAACGCGAAATTTCCCATGCCATCAAACAATCCGATCTTTCCAATGATGTTAAGAAGTCCATAGTTCCGAAAAACTCCATCTGCCCCAGAATTTACGGTCTTCCCAAAATCCATAAAGACAACGTACCTCTTCGTCCCATTGTGACTACGATTAACTCTCCTACCTACAAACTCGCAAAGTACTTGTCGAATCAGTTTAAGACCTATACTGGTCGTACCTCTTCTTATGTCCGAAATTCCACACATTTCATCACCTTAATCTCCTCCCTCACGGTCGATCCCCAAGACATTCTCGTCAGTTTCGATGTATCATCCCTATTTACCAATATCCCCATACATGACTCTCTAGTTGTTCTGCGAGATCACTTGACCAATGATAACAAGTCTTTGGTTTTGGCAGATCTTGCGGAAAAATGCCTCCTTTCAACATATTTTTCTTTTAGAGGCAATTTCTACAAACAAATATCTGGAACACCAATGGGTTCTCCCCTTTCCCCTGTCATTGCTGACATTTTCATGGAAGCCTTTGAGTCTTTAGCCCTAGAATCTTACCCCTTAAAACCAAAAGTCTGGTTCCGCTACGTTGATGATACATTTATCATCTGGCCCCATGGTCAACATACCCTTTCTCCCTTCCTAGATCATCTTAACTCACAACATCCGAGTATAAAATTCACAATGGAAGTAGAAAATAATCGGTCCCTTCCCTTTCTCGATGTGTTAGTCACCTCCAAGCCCAATGGCCGATTGGGTCACTCTGTTTATAGAAAAAAGACTCACACGAATCGTTACCTACATGCTTCATCACACCACCATCCTGCCCAAAAGAATTCTGTGATCAACTCTCTCATCCATCGGGCCATTTCGATTTCTGAACCTGACAACCTTAGAGAAGAACTTGGCCATCTGCAAAAAACCCTTGTCGCCAACGGTTACTCCAAGTCCACAATTCAAAATATTACACACCGACATCTACATCCCCCTTTACACCCTAGGACGACAAATTCAGAATCTTCGGGTAATACTCCTGTGGCTTTTCTTCCGTATATTCGAAGTGTCACTGATAGGATTGGCAAAATTCTTCGCAAGGAAGGTATCAGGACTACTTTTCGACCACCCAAGAAAATCTCACAATATCTACCCTCTCCTAAGGACCCATTACCGCCCCTATCTTCCTGTGGTGTCTATTCTATTCCTTGTTCATGTGGACAAGTGTATATTGGCGAAACTGGTCGTTCCGTCAAAACTCGGATTCAAGAGCATCAAAGATGCATTCGATCAGGTCTTTTCTCCCATTCTGCAGTTGCAGAACACTGCCAAGAAACCGGTCATTCCATATTGTTCGAAAAAACTCATATTATTTCTAAGAGCCCCTTCTTTTATTCCAGAAAAATCCGCGAATCTCTAGAGATCCGAAAAAATCCACATAATATCAATCGAGAGGAAGGATACTACTTATCTCCCATCTGGAATCCCAGTCTAGAGCCGCCGTCCGGTCCCGCTACCACGATGCAGCCACATGATTGGCCAGCGCGCGCTTCTTGACGTTCGCGCCACGAAGTGTGCCGATACGTCCCGACACGACAGTTCACCGCGACTATAAATAGAGCGGTAGCGGAGTAATCGTCGGATTCACTCCCTGCCTCTCGACGCGTTAGTGTTCTGAGCTGTTGGACGTGAATCCCTGTCCTGGAATTTGGTTTTCACCTCTGGCTGCGTTGAGTAGTTGAGTTACTGTGACCAAATGCCCATCTTGGTAGTTAGTATTCGCCTCTGGTTGCGTTGAGTAACTGAGTTACCGTTGCTAACTACCCATCTTCCTGTCTTTTGTTTCTTTTTCTTTTTGTTCTCCTGAAGAAGCTACATACAATTGTAGCGAAACGTCGAGATGAACCCACTTTTGGGTCACTCACAAATGACACGGTCCAAACCCGGAAGACGAATAAACTATAATTCTGACTCTGGCCGTGGAAGCCTACGATTTCATTTGACCAACCTCTACGGGGAGGTTATATTCCGCAAAACCTCAGAGTTCTCCAATCTTCGCTCTAAAGTTTCATCTCTACTTTCTTCGCTCACCTTCCTCTCTAGATGTCGTGATAATAACTTGGTTCCCAATTTTCTTGTTCTAAAACATCACATTTCCTCTTCATCTTCTTCCCGAATTCTACATCGAGCCAGCCTATCTCTACTTCGTGAACGGATTCAACATATTCGAAAAACCCTTAATTTTCAATCCCAAAAACTTTTTAAGCTGCATCTTGAACTCTCCAGTATTCTTAGTGTCGATGATTGGTCACTTTTAGACCGCATTTCCTATCATCAAGCCGATAAAATCCTTCTTCTAAGCAACGAAACTCACAAAAAGAAATTCCAATCCCTTGTATCTAAGAAAAAATCACATTCCACCACTTCTACTTCTCTTTCACCTCTTACTAACACCGTCGTTAATCTTTCTTCTCACCAATTAACAAGTGCAGAAAGCAGTCTTCTATCTAAAGGTCTTAATTTTGCTATCACTCCTTCCAGAATTCCTACCGAAGAAATAGTTTCAAATGTGGAAGCGGCACTCCGCACAATTCCCAAAATTCCAGCCGACCGTATCCGCATTGACGTCGCTAAATGTCTTGATACAGCCAAAATCCCTACTTCCAATATATCTCGTGAGGAGTTCATAGCTCTCAAAAATCTCCGTTCTCTTTCTGAGATAATAATCCTTCCTGCAGACAAAGGTAATGCCACAGTCATCCTGGATACTCCTTCCTACATAGAGAAAGTAAACGACTTACTTAGGGATACATCCTGTTATAACACAATTTCTCGAGACCCCACTCCTAGAGTCGAACGCGAAATTTCCCATGCCATCAAACAATCCGATCTTTCCGATGATGTTAAGAAGTCCATAGTTCCGAAAAACTCCATCTGCCCCAGAATTTACGGTCTTCCCAAAATCCATAAAGACAACGTACCTCTTCGTCCCATTGTGACTACGATTAACTCTCCTACCTACAAACTCGCAAAGTACTTGTCGAATCAGTTTAAGACCTATACTGGTCGTACCTCTTCTTATGTCCGAAATTCCACACATTTCATCACCTTAATCTCCTCCCTCACGGTCGATCCCCAAGACATTCTCGTCAGTTTCGATGTATCATCCCTATTTACCAATATCCCCATACATGACTCTCTAGTTGTTCTGCGAGATCACTTGACCAATGATAACAAGTCTTTGGTTTTGGCAGATCTTGCGGAAAAATGCCTCCTTTCAACATATTTTTCTTTTAGAGGCAATTTCTACAAACAAATATCTGGAACACCAATGGGTTCTCCCCTTTCCCCTGTCATTGCTGACATTTTCATGGAAGCCTTTGAGTCTTTAGCCCTAGAATCTTACCCCTTAAAACCAAAAGTCTGGTTCCGCTACGTTGATGATACATTTATCATCTGGCCCCATGGTCAACATACCCTTTCTCCCTTCCTAGATCATCTTAACTCACAACATCCGAGTATAAAATTCACAATGGAAGTAGAAAATAATCGGTCCCTTCCCTTTCTCGATGTGTTAGTCACCTCCAAGCCCAATGGCCGATTGGGTCACTCTGTTTATAGAAAAAAGACTCACACGAATCGTTACCTACATGCTTCATCACACCACCATCCTGCCCAAAAGAATTCTGTGATCAACTCTCTCATCCATCGGGCCATTTCGATTTCTGAACCTGACAACCTTAGAGAAGAACTTGGCCATCTGCAAAAAACCCTTGTCGCCAACGGTTACTCCAAGTCCACAATTCAAAATATTACACACCGACATCTACATCCCCCTTTACACCCTAGGACGACAAATTCAGAATCTTCGGGTAATACTCCTGTGGCTTTTCTTCCGTATATTCGAAGTGTCACTGATAGGATTGGCAAAATTCTTCGCAAGGAAGGTATCAGGACTACTTTTCGACCACCCAAGAAAATCTCACAATATCTACCCTCTCCTAAGGACCCATTACCGCCCCTATCTTCCTGTGGTGTCTATTCTATTCCTTGTTCATGTGGACAAGTGTATATTGGCGAAACTGGTCGTTCCGTCAAAACTCGGATTCAAGAGCATCAAAGATGCATTCGATCAGGTCTTTTCTCCCATTCTGCAGTTGCAGAACACTGCCAAGAAACCGGTCATTCCATATTGTTCGAAAAAACTCATATTATTTCTAAGAGCCCCTTCTTTTATTCCAGAAAAATCCGCGAATCTCTAGAGATCCGAAAAAATCCACATAATATCAATCGAGAGGAAGGATACTACTTATCTCCCATCTGGAATCCCAGTCTAGAGCCGCCGTCCGGTCCCGCTACCACGATGCAGCCACATGATTGGCCAGCGCGCGCTTCTTGACGTTCGCGCCACGAAGTGTGCCGATACGTCCCGACACGACAGTTCACCGCGACTATAAATAGAGCGGTAGCGGAGTAATCGTCGGATTCACTCCCTGCCTCTCGACGCGTTAGTGTTCTGAGCTGTTGGACGTGAATCCCTGTCCTGGCATTTGGTTTTCACCTCTGGCTGCGTTGAGTAGTTGAGTTACTGTGACCAAATGCCCATCTTGGTAGTTAGTATTCGCCTCTGGTTGCGTTGAGTAACTGAGTTACCGTTGCTAACTACCCATCTTCCTGTCTTTTGTTTCTTTTTCTTTTTGTTCTCCTGAAGAAGCTACATACAATTGTAGCGAAACGTCGAGATGAACCCACTTTTGGGTCACTCACAAATGACACGGTCCAAACCCGGAAGACGAATAAACTATAATTCTGACTCTGGCCGTGGAAGCCTACGATTTCATTTGACCAACCTCTACGGGGAGGTTATATTCCGCAAAACCTCAGAGTTCTCCAATCTTCGCTCTAAAGTTTCATCTCTACTTTCTTCGCTCACCTTCCTCTCTAGATGTCGTGATAATAACTTGGTTCCCAATTTTCTTGTTCTAAAACATCACATTTCCTCTTCATCTTCTTCCCGAATTCTACATCGAGCCAGCCTATCTCTACTTCGTGAACGGATTCAACATATTCGAAAAACCCTTAATTTTCAATCCCAAAAACTTTTTAAGCTGCATCTTGAACATGCTCTCATCCATCGGGCCATTTCGATTTCTGAACCTGACAACCTTAGAGAAGAACTTGGCCATCTGCAAAAAACCCTTGTCGCCAACGGTTACTCCAAGTCCACAATTCAAAATATTACACACCGACATCTACATCCCCCTTTACACCCTAGGACGACAAATTCAGAATCTTCGGGTAATACTCCTGTGGCTTTTCTTCCGTATATTCGAAGTGTCACTGATAGGATTGGCAAAATTCTTCGCAAGGAAGGTATCAGGACTACTTTTCGACCACCCAAGAAAATCTCACAATATCTACCCTCTCCTAAGGACCCATTACCGCCCCTATCTTCCTGTGGTGTCTATTCTATTCCTTGTTCATGTGGACAAGTGTATATTGGCGAAACTGGTCGTTCCGTCAAAACTCGGATTCAAGAGCATCAAAGATGCATTCGATCAGGTCTTTTCTCCCATTCTGCAGTTGCAGAACACTGCCAAGAAACCGGTCATTCCATATTGTTCGAAAAAACTCATATTATTTCTAAGAGCCCCTTCTTTTATTCCAGAAAAATCCGCGAATCTCTAGAGATCCGAAAAAATCCACATAATATCAATCGAGAGGAAGGATACTACTTATCTCCCATCTGGAATCCCAGTCTAGAGCCGCCGTCCGGTCCCGCTACCACGATGCAGCCACATGATTGGCCAGCGCGCGCTTCTTGACGTTCGCGCCACGAAGTGTGCCGATACGTCCCGACACGACAGTTCACCGCGACTATAAATAGAGCGGTAGCGGAGTAATCGTCGGATTCACTCCCTGCCTCTCGACGCGTTAGTGTTCTGAGCTGTTGGACGTGAATCCCTGTCCTGGCATTTGGTTTTCACCTCTGGCTGCGTTGAGTAGTTGAGTTACTGTGACCAAATGCCCATCTTGGTAGTTAGTATTCGCCTCTGGTTGCGTTGAGTAACTGAGTTACCGTTGCTAACTACCCATCTTCCTGTCTTTTGTTTCTTTTTCTTTTTGTTCTCCTGAAGAAGCTACATACAATTGTAGCGAAACGTCGAGATGAACCCACTTTTGGGTCACTCACAAATGACACGGTCCAAACCCGGAAGACGAATAAACTATAATTCTGACTCTGGCCGTGGAAGCCTACGATTTCATTTGACCAACCTCTACGGGGAGGTTATATTCCGCAAAACCTCAGAGTTCTCCAATCTTCGCTCTAAAGTTTCATCTCTACTTTCTTCGCTCACCTTCCTCTCTAGATGTCGTGATAATAACTTGGTTCCCAATTTTCTTGTTCTAAAACATCACATTTCCTCTTCATCTTCTTCCCGAATTCTACATCGAGCCAGCCTATCTCTACTTCGTGAACGGATTCAACATATTCGAAAAACCCTTAATTTTCAATCCCAAAAACTTTTTAAGCTGCATCTTGAACTCTCCAGTATTCTTAGTGTCGATGATTGGTCACTTTTAGACCGCATTTCCTATCATCAAGCCGATAAAATCCTTCTTCTAAGCAACGAAACTCACAAAAAGAAATTCCAATCCCTTGTATCTAAGAAAAAATCACATTCCACCACTTCTACTTCTCTTTCACCTCTTACTAACACCGTCGTTAATCTTTCTTCTCACCAATTAACAAGTGCAGAAAGCAGTCTTCTATCTAAAGGTCTTAATTTTGCTATCACTCCTTCCAGAATTCCTACCGAAGAAATAGTTTCAAATGTGGAAGCGGCACTCCGCACAATTCCCAAAATTCCAGCCGACCGTATCCGCTTTGACGTCGCTAAATGTCTTGATACAGCCAAAATCCCTACTTCCAATATATCTCGTGAGGAGTTCATAGCTCTCAAAAATCTCCGTTCTCTTTCTGAGATAATAATCCTTCCTGCAGACAAAGGTAATGCCACAGTCATCCTGGATACTCCTTCCTACATAGAGAAAGTAAACGACTTACTTAGGGATACATCCTGTTATAACACAATTTCTCGAGACCCCACTCCTAGAGTCGAACGCGAAATTTCCCATGCCATCAAACAATCCGATCTTTCCGATGATGTTAAGAAGTCCATAGTTCCGAAAAACTCCATCTGCCCCAGAATTTACGGTCTTCCCAAAATCCATAAAGACAACGTACCTCTTCGTCCCATTGTGACTACGATTAACTCTCCTACCTACAAACTCGCAAAGTACTTGTCGAATCAGTTTAAGACCTATACTGGTCGTACCTCTTCTTATGTCCGAAATTCCACACATTTCATCACCTTAATCTCCTCCCTCACGGTCGATCCCCAAGACATTCTCGTCAGTTTCGATGTATCATCCCTATTTACCAATATCCCCATACATGACTCTCTAGTTGTTCTGCGAGATCACTTGACCAATGATAACAAGTCTTTGGTTTTGGCAGATCTTGCGGAAAAATGCCTCCTTTCAACATATTTTTCTTTTAGAGGCAATTTCTACAAACAAATATCTGGAACACCAATGGGTTCTCCCCTTTCCCCTGTCATTGCTGACATTTTCATGGAAGCCTTTGAGTCTTTAGCCCTAGAATCTTACCCCTTAAAACCAAAAGTCTGGTTCCGCTACGTTGATGATACATTTATCATCTGGCCCCATGGTCAACATACCCTTTCTCCCTTCCTAGATCATCTTAACTCACAACATCCGAGTATAAAATTCACAATGGAAGTAGAAAATAATCGGTCCCTTCCCTTTCTCGATGTGTTAGTCACCTCCAAGCCCAATGGCCGATTGGGTCACTCTGTTTATAGAAAAAAGACTCACACGAATCGTTACCTACATGCTTCATCACACCACCATCCTGCCCAAAAGAATTCTGTGATCAACTCTCTCATCCATCGGGCCATTTCGATTTCTGAACCTGACAACCTTAGAGAAGAACTTGGCCATCTGCAAAAAACCCTTGTCGCCAACGGTTACTCCAAGTCCACAATTCAAAATATTACACACCGACATCTACATCCCCCTTTACACCCTAGGACGACAAATTCAGAATCTTCGGGTAATACTCCTGTGGCTTTTCTTCCGTATATTCGAAGTGTCACTGATAGGATTGGCAAAATTCTTCGCAAGGAAGGTATCAGGACTACTTTTCGACCACCCAAGAAAATCTCACAATATCTACCCTCTCCTAAGGACCCATTACCGCCCCTATCTTCCTGTGGTGTCTATTCTATTCCTTGTTCATGTGGACAAGTGTATATTGGCGAAACTGGTCGTTCCGTCAAAACTCGGATTCAAGAGCATCAAAGATGCATTCGATCAGGTCTTTTCTCCCATTCTGCAGTTGCAGAACACTGCCAAGAAACCGGTCATTCCATATTGTTCGAAAAAACTCATATTATTTCTAAGAGCCCCTTCTTTTATTCCAGAAAAATCCGCGAATCTCTAGAGATCCGAAAAAATCCACATAATATCAATCGAGAGGAAGGATACTACTTATCTCCCATCTGGAATCCCAGTCTAGAGCCGCCGTCCGGTCCCGCTACCACGATGCAGCCACATGATTGGCCAGCGCGCGCTTCTTGACGTTCGCGCCACGAAGTGTGCCGATACGTCCCGACACGACAGTTCACCGCGACTATAAATAGAGCGGTAGCGGAGTAATCGTCGGATTCACTCCCTGCCTCTCGACGCGTTAGTGTTCTGAGCTGTTGGACGTGAATCCCTGTCCTGGCATTTGGTTTTCACCTCTGGCTGCGTTGAGTAGTTGAGTTACTGTGACCAAATGCCCATCTTGGTAGTTAGTATTCGCCTCTGGTTGCGTTGAGTAACTGAGTTACCGTTGCTAACTACCCATCTTCCTGTCTTTTGTTTCTTTTTCTTTTTGTTCTCCTGAAGAAGCTACATACAATTGTAGCGAAACGTCGAGATGAACCCACTTTTGGGTCACTCACAAATGACACGGTCCAAACCCGGAAGACGAATAAACTATAATTGTGACTGCACTAGTTTAGCACAGCGTCTATTAGGCTCGATGCAGACTTGCATCTTTGCAAGTAGCGTGCTCGCCGCGGGTAAGCGATCGCTGGCGGTTCAGCAATACATGCTTTGTAATTAGGCAGTGCACACTCGAACGAATCCGTGGCGTGCAAGCTACTAACAAGCACCTAACAAGCGATTTGCAAACGGCGTGGACCGGGCGGGACTCCTGTTTCTGCTACGCCGCCACGTGAACGCGGCTTCCACAACAATTCGGGCGGCTTGCGGCTTGGCAGTCTGTGCTAGGCAATCAGCAAGTACATATTGACCGCATAATGGATTTCAACGTGGATACAGAACTGTTTATTGCTGCTGTTAAAAACCAGTCTGCCATACGGGATATGACATCAGAATATTACCATGACAGCATTAAGAAGAGAGGAGCCACATACTTTTTTTTCTATTATATAAATACTCATACACGGTAAACGCAAATGCAACACGTTACCTGTAATGATCCTGCTTATTCAGTATTCTGCTTGGGACGCCTAATGAGGCGGAAGACGCCTAGAAACTGCTGAATGTGTATTGACGGGAAACAAACAAGCCAAGCGCACGCATCTTGCTCAATCAGTGCATCGAGCCTTAGAGACCCCGACCATGGCACGGTCTTATTTTAACGATGACAATATGGTTTGAAAATATTATCTTCCCGACTATTAACCATTAATTTACAACTGAAAAATACAGAGCATACAATAAGTATTACCACGGCTCTCCCAATTAAAGGAAGGATTTAAACACTGTCACCAAATACCCACTATTCCTCACTGTGTTTATTTCTTAAACGCTTACTTGTGTTTTGAAACTAAGTATCTAAATTCAAAATTTCTCCATTTGACGCCTTAAATTTTTTATTACGAGAAATTGTTGTCCAATCTTTATTATATGTTTATTTAACCGAGTAACTGTTTTATTGCTATATTACCTGTTGAACTCTAATGGTGGGTAACAATGTTGATGGAGTTGATCTGGTGGTATCGATCTACGTCTAACGTTAGATAAAATACTTGATTCATTACTCTTGGTTTCTGCGTCATCATCGGAAGACTGATTTGTTCCATTTGTTGCAAAAGTAACTCTTGAAAAAATGGAACCGCCTGAAAGAAATTAAAAAATATAAAATCACCAGGAGACTACATAATACCGAACGAACTATTAAAGTACGGAGGACCAGATCTGACCAAACAAAAATTATTAAAATTAATCCAAAAAATAATAGAACAAAACAGAATTCCTCAAGAATGGAGATCTAGCGTCTTTATACCTCTCTTCAAAAAGAGGACAAATCGGAACCGGAAAATTACAGAGGAATTAATTTATTAAACACAACACTAAAATTATCAATCAAAGTGATAACAAATAAACTGAAACATTGTTTTAGGTCGGGAAGATCATGCACCGATACTTTATTTATAATCATTAGAATGAAATCATTAGAACACAACAAACCAGCATATCTATGTTTTGTGGACCTTAAAGAGGTATTTGACCATGTAAAATTAAAAAATATCGAAAATATCTACCAAAACAACACAATAAAATATAAGTAAAAGAAGAACTAAATGACACTATTGAAGTTGGCAATAGGATAAAACGGAGAGATTCCCTGAGTCCTCTATTGTTTAACCTGAAAAACAAATGGGAGAAAAACAACTTAAAATAATCTGCTATGCAGACGACGCAATACTACTCTCTCAAACTGAAGATGATTTACAACGTAGGCTGCACCAATTTAATATAACCTCCAGAAAATTTAACATGTTAATTTCCCTAACAAAGACAAAATGCGTGGTTATAACAGCAAATTTACTAAGATGTAAATTCGAGCTGGAAGGTTAGATAATAAAACAAGTGATGGAGTTTAAATATTTAGGCATCACATTATCTAGCTACGGAAAGCACGGAACAGAAGTGGAAGATCAAGTGAATAGAGCAAACAGATCAGCAGGTTGCCTGAATGAAACAATACGGAGAAATAAAAATATCGCGAAAGAAGTGAAATGCAGAATTTACAAAACAGTCATCAGACTAATAATAACATACGCGACAGAAACACGACCTGACACAGAGGGGAGAGGTATATACTACTTAGGAACATTATTTTAAATTTGAATTCAAATTTAAAGGGATCTTTTTTTAGTAAAAAATAAATAATTTTAATTAGCGATTTTTTTATTAAAAACAATTATACACCATTAGATTTAAATTGGCATCAAATAGATATGATACACTTCATTAAAATATATTTATCAATAACGAAGTTATGATAATTTAAATATTGTTTATATGAGATTAAGCCATAATTGGTTGTAATTAAAATTACATTTTGTATTTGTTCTTAATATTTCGACTTTCGTTTTTAAAAAATGAAAATTAAAATAAGGAGGTCATACACCTGTTTTACAATTTCTGATTTGTTGTGAGTTCGCGTTGTGTATCTGTCTATTGTGTGTTTTTGTATTGTGTATGTATGGATGATGTATCTCTGACCTTCTATTAATCCATTAATGTTGGTATATTCTTGTTGCTAACTTCTTCTTTTCATGTCAGTTTATTTCATGACTATTGATGCATCTTTCCATTGTACTATGTCATTGTCCAAGCACCTTTGCATATCTGAGATATGTCTTAGTCTCTGTTTTTTATGTATGTTTCATGCTGATTTATTCTGACACTTAGTGGTATTGTAGTTTCTCCCACGTAGAAATTGTTGTATTTACAGGGTATTTTATAGATGCAGTCCTTTGGTTTTCCTTATGTGCTGTTGTTTTAATGTATTTATTTCCTCTTTTATAATTTTTCAAAACAACATTCAAAACAATTAATGTGGTACATAACATGTTTCACATACTATTTACCACTGTGTATCTCTGAATTACGTAGCGACCGCTAAAATTTTTGAAAATCTATTTTTTATATCTGAATTGAAAAATAACTGTCAAACTTAGTGTTAATTTTGGGGTTCTTCCAGAAAAATCTTAATTTGTGGCGGAAGATGTTGTAATTGTGCTAACTAATTATTAATCTTCTCGAGATTTGATAAATTTTGATTGAATATTGATAAATAAATAAATTTTCATTTGTCCAGTCAATGTGAAATAAAAGTAGCTCTAAGTGAAGTGAAAATGTTTCCAACAGGGAACGGACCAGGATCAAGTGATTTTCAGTACGCTACAGTGCAGTTTCCAACTGTAATGCAGAACGAGCCTACAAAACTAATATCCGTATCACGAAGTAAGTCAAATGAATACTCAAGATCCACTATTGTACCCAAATCAACCAACAGTAAACCAAATGACACCTTTTGAGAATTATCAACAACAATATCAGGTACAGCCAACAGTTGCCCAACAAACCAATTTTTCTCATTCTACATCAAACTCTCCAGCTAACTTAAACTTAAAAAACAATCCAGAAACACAGAAAGAATATGATTCGATGTCAGATGAAGAACATGTAGACTCTAAAAATAATAAACACCCAAAGCAAACAATAAGATCAAAAAGAAAAAAAACATAAAGATTCAAAAGAAAAAGAAGCTCCAATTACACTCTCAAATAGGTTTCAGTCACTTCCACGGGAAAACTCTGTAAATGATATGAATAAAAATCCATCAATCTCAATCAATCTCAAAACCCCCTCTAATTTTTATATATGGCGTGAATGACTACAGCAAAATGATAGATAATTTAGCTCAAGAAGTAGAAGTAGAAACTTCCTTTACTAAAGCCTTAACAAACAACACAATAAAAATTTTACCAAAGATACATGAATCCTACATCAACTAATACATCACGTACACTACAACAACTAATACATCATGTACGAGAGGAAAACTTCGTCCACCATACATACCAACCTAAGAAAGATAGAGCATTTAGAGCAGTTATTCCAGACCTACATAACTCCTTTCCGATAGATGAAATAAAAGCGGAAATCTAGAAAAAGGTTTAAAAGGTAAGGAACATTACACATGTCAGACACAGATTGAGCCGTGAACCATTACCATTATTTTTTGTGGACCTTGAGCCTCAAACGAACAATAAAGAAATATTTGAACCACAGTATATACAACATTGTAAAATAAAAGTAGAACCACCGAGAATTAAAAGAAATATACCACAATCTACAGGATGTCAAGGTTATGGTCACACTAAAACGTACTGTGCAAAACCATATAATTGCGTTAAATGCGCTGGATCACACAGTGCAAAGGACTGCAAGAAACCAAAAAACACGCCAGCAAGTTTATCGTGAACTACTAAATGTTAGATACAAATCAAATCAAATCAACACTCAAAATTCTGCCACCAGTCAATTTAAATATACCTACCCAACATCATGCTTATAACTTCAACAGAATCAGTTATAGAGATGGTGTCATTGGAAACATATGCAGATTACAAAAATAACAACAACGAATTAGCAGATAAGCTATCAAATTTCCTAAACGAATTCAAAAATATATTCACTAAACTCTTAAACCAAAAAAATCATGATTTTAACCATGTTAACTACAATCATTATAACAAAATAGCATTTCACAACATATACTAGAGATATCACTGTTTTAAAAAATGAATAATATAGACTTTCTATTAATATCTTAAAGCCATGCCACACAAAGAACGGTTATTAAGATACCGTACTATACTGTGTATTATGCAAACCATTCAGACGGAGGAGCACATGCAGGCTCTGTCATTATTATTAAATCCAAAATTAAACACTATGCTGTCCAACCTTATATTACGGAAAAAATCCAAGCAGGAATCATTAAAATCGAAACAAACACTTCTCTCAGTGTAGCATCAGTCTACAGCCCACCTAGAAATCCCATTCATCCATGATTTTATACAAACTCCTGGATCCAAATTCATAGTAGCAGGATACTGCAATGCCAAACACACCTCATGGGGTTGGTTCCAGATTAATCACGTCTAAAGGTCGAGCATTAATAAATATCATTCAACAAAATAACTTAAAATACTTATCAACGGGAGAATCCACATACTATCCTACGGACTCCGACAAAATCCCAGATTTGGTAGATTTTGCTATAACAAAAGGAATAATTGACATCCATAGTGCAATAGAGTCAAACTTCGATTTAGCATCAGATCACAGCACAATAATAATAACTTTAAGCACACACATAATATGGAGAACACCGCCACCCAAACTCACAACTAAAGAAACAAACTGGGATGTTTCCAAAATTCTGTAAATATAAAGATTAAACTAGATATTAGGATAAAAGGAAACCAAGATGTAGAGAAAGCAGTGGACTATTTAACAACAGTTTTACAAACAACAGGATGGGAAGCAACACCAAAGCATTAAAGAAATGTGCGCCAAAATTTACTAAATAAAATATACCTTTACAGGATAAGTCATAGACTAAATAGAGCATTACATGAAAAAAAAAACGACTCTTTCCAGTTTTATGTTTCGAACCTGTCACATGAAGACCTCTATATGGAAAGCTACAAAAAAATTTAGACAACTGACAATAAAAAATTCACCTTTAAGAAAAACAGATATGACCTGGGTCCGCCCAAACGTAGAAAAAAACAACAGTATTCGCAGAGCATCTTGCAACTGTATTCTCAGCATCGGATACTAATAACGATGAAGATGATGATATAAGAGTATACCTCGAAACTCCATGTCAACTATCTCTTCCTCTGACAACATTTACTCCGACAGAGGTTCGACAACAAACAAAAATGTTAAATCCTTAGAAAGCTCCTGGCTATGATTTGATAACAAGAGAATTACTTCAGAAGCTACCGAGAAAACCAGTGGCGTTATTAACAATAAAATACAACAGCATACTTCGTCTTCGCTACTTTCCAATACAATGGAAATTTGTTCAAGTTGCTATGATTCCGAAACCTGGTAAGCCCGCAACACAAGCAAACTCATATCGACATATAAGTCGACTCCCAATAATGTCGAAAGTATTAGAAAGGCTACTATTACATAAAAACAAGCAGGTTGTTCCCATAAACTAAATTATTCCACAACACCAATTCGAATTTAGACTTGAACACTCAACCATCCAACAATGCCACAGAATAGTAAATATAATTAAAACAACTCTCGAAGAGAAAAAGTTTTGCGCTGAAGTGTTTCTCGATATACAACAGGCATTTGATAGAGTATGGCATAAGGGTCTCCTCTACAAACTAAAGTTACATCTAACAGACCAACTATACTTTATAGTAAAATCGTATCTTACTGACCGTTACTTCTAAGTCAAAATTGAAGACAACTACTCAAATTACCACATTATACAATCTGGCGTACCTCAGATTATTCTTAGCTACTTTTGCCGATGCAGACCTGTAATAACATACGGATGCGAAACGTGGACCATGACCAAAGCAAACGAAGAAAAGCTCAGACGCTTTGAACGAAAAATACTTAGAAAAATATTCGGACCTCACCATGACATCACCACAAACCAGTATAAGATCAGAACCAATATCGAATTAAAAGCACTCTACAATGACGCCGATATTGTTCAAGAAATTAAATCACAGCGACTAAGATGGGCAGGTCACGTCCACAGACTGCCTAACGAGAGACTTGTAAAACTGGTATGGGAGGAGATTCCTACAGGTAAAAGACCACTCGGACGTCCCAGAATGCGATGGAGAGATAACATCCAAGCAGATCTCCGGAAAATAAACATTCTATTTGACCCTAGGTTGATGGAAGACCGAACAAATTGGAAAAAAGTTGTACAGTCAGCCAAGACCCACCCAGGGTTGTAGCGCTACGTGATGATGATGATGACTTTTGCCGATGACACGGGAATCTTGGCAGTGGATATCGACCTAATGTAACAAAAAGTATAAAATCATTTAGACCAATTAGAAACCTGGCTTAAGCGATGAAAGATCGATGTTAATGCCAACAAAGCAGTACAAATTACTTTTATAACAAGAAAATCTACATGCCCATAAATTTCTATTAATAATACTCCAATTCTCATAAAACCAGTTGTCAAATACTTGGGATTGAATCTGGATGAAAAACTTGCATGGAAAACGCACATTAAAACTAAACGGAAACAACTAGATCTTAGACTAAAAAATATGAACTGGCTATTTAACAAAAAGTCTCAGTTATCTCTTGAAAATAAACTGCTTCTGTACAAAGCTATACTTATACCAGTTTGGGCATATGGAATAGAACTATGGGGCTGCAGTAAACCTTCAAATACGAAGATACTTCACACACTCCAATCCAAAATACTATGTATCATAAGTAAAGTTCCATGGTACGTACCTAACCAAACACTTCACAATGATTCGGACATCCCACGACTTACGGACATAATAAAGAATCATTCAATAAAATATAAAAATCGCACCACTGATCACAACAACGAACTGATATATAATTTATTCACTCAACTAGGTACTTGCCGAAAGAAGTTTGAAGAGGGTATGGCCAGAAGACCTACCGCAATAATACTTAGAGAACCGTCACTGGACGGTACCTAACTCACGTTAATTTACTTACAGACTACTTACTTATTACTCTGTGTATAGAGTAGATTATAAACATGTAATGCAACAATAAAAAAACTGAATTTCTGTAGTTCGTTTTATCGAGAAAAGTCAATTTCGTTGATACTATGACATGTTTCAGCCTTCATTGAGACTCATAAGATAGTGGTACAATTTGAAGACAAACTATAAAACGAATTACATTTACTATTACAAAACTTGTTTCTGGAATAGCTTGTTTCAAAGAATTAAGCAGTCGTTAGGTAGTTTCTCAAGATAGGTATATAGGCAGTCATGTCTATTTTTTGTCATCCAAAATAGATGATGCTATGCAGCGTAGAACAACCGATCTGAACATGGTCGTCTCTAACTGGACTAAACCTCTTCAACCTCTAGAAAGATAAGATAATAAACTGAACTGCTATTTGTATTTTTTTCATTTGCGCACATCTTCCACGATGTGGTTTTTTGGAATAGTACAAAATAGTTCTGGTCCCACAAAAGTAGTACCAACTTCCCCTTTATCAAGACTATCAGCAATTTCGTTAAAAGTAATTTCAACTGGCAGATTACTAAAGGTAATAAATAAACAATCAATAAGGAAAAATTTAAAACTGAAACTAAAAAGTCTAATTAGGATTAAATTAAAAATAATATAAAATATATGAGTAAAACAGAATGACTAATACAAATTAATAAAAAAATGGTAGTGCAAATTATCAAAATGCTATCTAAAATGTGAAGGTACTAAATTGAGAGTGTTTCTCTAAAAATATAGACTGACAGTTACACCAGAGCTGATAAAAGTTCACACAATGACATAAATACTTCAGTATGAACGAATTCAGTAAGAAAAACTAATTTTTCTTACCTGATACCTTCGAAACTACCGACGTGTCCGATGTCCGCGCCATACTGGACTTCTTGCTCCCAGCGTGACTAGGTTTTCGCTGTGAAGCCATTCTTTCCAAATATTAATAATTAAAATATAAATTAACGGTTTTCATGCGTTTTTAGAATCAGTAGTTTTTGTTTATGTATACGTGACGTAAAATTGGCACACGCTGTTAGGTTGCCGTAGCAACCGCGGGGTAGTTGAACTTTTTGGTCCATTTAGGGCATTTCAAAAATACTTAAGGAACTATGTTGCAGGAAGGGTTTCAGAACATAATGGTTATTGCAAATGTGGTTTAAATATCAATTTAATTTTTTTATTTTGACAAATACTTTTGATTTTTGGCAAAAAATCCTAAACGTTAACCAAAAATTATCTAGAACAACATCAGTATTACTATTTATAATACAATACATAATACATACAGATTTTTTTTAATAGTGATTAAGTTGAACTGTACTAGTTACATCTTATACGGTTAAAAGTACACAGAGGACACGGAATAGGCAGCGACCATTACATGGTGGTAACTATATAAGAAACGAGAAGAAATAAAAAGAAAGGAAAAATCTGGTACAGAAAAGGAAGATCCAATTAAAACAAGGGTGTAAAAAAATATAAACTAAGAAATTAAGACATTTCAAATACATCATCGCTATATATGCGTGTACAAAAAGGACGATTAACACGTCAGACAAGTCAGTCTTCCTAAGGCTCTCCTAGAGTCGTCTACACTCTGGGAGCCCTCATTACAGGGTTCTGCCCCTTTCTGAACCTCAAGATTCTGCGGCTGCTTTTTCTACTACTTTAAATGGTAAGAAATAGCTAGTCTTTATCCAGGCTAGCTACACCAATACATCCACAGTTCATAGCCAAAATGGACTTAGCAGAGGATACTTCACCTGCAATGGTCGAAGCTCTCTGCAGGGCGTACGAGGCAGTAAATGCGGTTCGATCCCTTTCTCCAACAAGGCAATATGGCACCCAACTCCCTATACGAACCCACCCCCAGCTACACCGAAGGCAAGACGAATGAATCAACCGCATGCTGGATTCAAAAAGACAACCGGGAGGACTGCCGGATGTTAGAATGCCAAATACTGAGTAGACCAAAGCACTGCCTACCATACCGATATGTGGTCCGTGTCGCCACGTAGGTCCAGGTACACTCGACTATGAAACACCACGGGATATAGCAGATGGGAACCTGATGGCTGAAAAGAAGACGAACCAGCCGAAGGAGTAGGTACATAGACCGAGGACGTCTCCTGCAGAGGAGATCATGTCACCACTACCGCCCCTGGAAGCTGTCGTAAGTGTTGTGCCGTACTTATCGAACTTTTTGACTTTTTTCTAATTTTGTATTTTAACTCTTTTTCTAAACTTGTATTTTTCATTTATCATTAATAAATTCTTTCCCGCCACAGAGTCTCCAGAGGAGGGGATGTCATCGTGTGCGTTAGCCCGAACTAGGGCCTTCCCATTGGCCCTAAATTGAAATCAAACAAAATAAGGAATCAAGACTTAAGGAAAAGAACAGGTATCAGTGATGTCGTCGAACGTATAGACAAGCTGAAATGGAATTGGGCAGGTCACATAGCGAGACTGAAAGACACAAGATGGACCAGAAAACTAATTGACTGGCGCCCACGAGAAGGCAAACGCAGCAGAGGACGACCACCAACACGCTGGATGGACGACATTAGACGAATATCCAAGAAATGGCAACAAGAAGCACAGAACCGTGAAGAGTGGCGAAAAATGGGAGAGACCTATGTCCAGCAGTGGACAGAAGAGGTTGCATGATGATAAAAATTGGCGACATCAGACAAGTCAGTCTTCCTCAGGCTCTCCTAGAGTCGTCTACTCTCCGAAAGCTCACTTTTTGGGGCTCTGCTCTTTTATTCAACCTCAAGACTCTTCGGTTACTTTTTCTACTACTTCAAATGGTGTTTTATTGTATATGTAAGAAAAAGCTAGTCTGGCTAGCTAGACCAACACATCAACAGTCCATAGCCAAAATGGACATAGCAGAGGATAATTCACCAGCGACGGTGAAGCCCTCTGCAGAGCGAACGAGGCAGCAAAGGTAGTTCGACCCTTTCTCCGACGAGGCGATATTATAAATGAACTATAAGAATTTACCATTGAATGAAGCTAAAAGAGTTTTTGCAACAAGTATAACTGGTGAAAGATAAAACGAATGAGAATTACAATAACTTTAATGATAGTAAATAATAAGAATAAGTAATAAGAGAGATAATTGGGAAAAAATCGGAGATAGAATGGAAGAAGACAGCAACATTTTATACCGTCGATGGTAATAAAAGAACCGTTCTCTGTTCCTAGTACCGGTAATGCATTGGTTAGTGATCAGTGTAGTAGTGTCTGGGGGCTCGGGAGACTGAGACCTCGGAAGCCTTGAAGAAGACATCAAATATGATGTCGAAAGCTCGGCAGAATGATAATCGACGCGGTTCAACACGGAAGACTGTTCAATTGCAAAAAAGTAGCCTACTACTAGTTTTTAGTGAAATTTAATTATTTTTAGTAACGTTCAATAACAATTAAGTAGTACAATAATTGTATTAATTCGTGAATGTTTTGTATTATTGCTTAGAATTAGAAGTAGAAATAAATTTGAGTGCAAAGCAAAGAATTGAAATACTCATGATGATTGGGTATGGAGACAAATCGTGAACTCACATGGAAGTGTGTATTTTATTTAATGATAAATATCCAGAAAGGCCCATAACGCAGTCAACAGTAAGTAAGATTAAAAAGAAATTTCGAGAAACTGGTACGGTTGAAAATGCACGCAAATCAGGTCGTCGCTCTGTAAATTATGATACAACATTAGATGTTCTACTTGCTTTTGAAGGTATAAAGAAGCTTCTGTTCGTAAGGTTAGACGTGATCTCGATGTTTGCAAAACAACGGTACACAAAGTAATAAAACTTAAAAAATGGCACCCCTTTAGATGCACCTCTTTAGATGTACAGGAATTAAACGAGCATGATCCAGATAAAAGAATACAATTTTGCGAAAAAATGATGGATAACTGCCACCGAAGAGAGGGTCTTGGTTCAAAATATTATTTTTTCTGATAAGGCTACATTCACATTAAATGGCGAGGTCAACCATCAAAATTGTAGATACTATGCAAAAGAAAACCCCAACTGGATGAGGGAACATCATACACAATACCCGCAAAAGGTAAACGTATGGGCTGGCATTGTAAGAAATAGAATCATCGGACCTGACTTTTTCGAAGGTAATCTAAACGGGCCAGCATACCTTCAGTTTTTAAGGGGGATCTCATACCTACTTTAGTTAATTTATTCCCCAGTAGAATTAATCCTGGAGTTTTGATGAAAGTTTATGGTTTCAACAGGATGGTGCGTTTCCGCATTATACTGTAGATATTCGAAGGTACCTAAACGAAATTTTTCCGAACAGGTGGATTGGAAGACGTGGACATATTGAATGGCCAGCGAGGTCGCCAGACCTCAATCCTTTGGATTATTTTATGTGGGGTCATTTGAAAAATGTTGTTTATAAAACAAAATCTGTGCAGATATTGATGACAAAAACAAGAATTCGTAAAGAAATAAGCAATATTTCTCGAGAAACGATAAAAAAGGTTCTACAAGAATTTGTAGAACGTTTGGGTTACTGTCAAATACAACAAGGGCTACAATTCGAAGATTTAAGATAAAGTTATGTTTTAATTACTGGATTACTTTCACGTTATTTATTGTAATTTATTTATAATTTATTCACATTAGAAATCAATAAAAATTAATTTTCTAAATGCATATCTTTCAAATTATATCCGTTAGACACCCCGTATTATACTTTTTTGGAATCAGCTCATTTTTATCGATCTAAAAATGTCCAAAAATACAGGGTGTTACATTTAAAAAAAAAGCCGATGACGTCATCACCTTAATGTGTATCACCTTGAATAATGAAATTTTATTGTAAAATGTAGAACATTAAACTTCAAAATCGGCGTGTTTTATATATATATGTATATATATATGTAAATATATATATATATATATATATATATATATATATATATATTATATATATATATATCCGTAAATATATATAAATATATAAATATACATCTGATGGGAAAAGTTACGGAAGTCGTCAAAACAGTGAAAAATCGCAAACTTGAATATTTTGGCCATGTTATGCGCCACCCAGAGAGATATAATATATTCCATTTAATAATACAAGGCAAGGTAGACGGAAGAAGAGGGCCAGGTCAAAGAAGAACGTCATGGCTTAGAAACCTGAGAGATTGGTTTAACAGATCCTCTGCATCTCTTTTCCGAGCTGCCGTCAACAAAATTACTATAGCCAATTTGATAGCCAACGCTCGATAATCGAGCTCGACACATGAAGAAGAAAAAGTGTTTTAGATTTTTTTAAAAGGTTTTTTATGTAGGAAATATGGAATGTATTCCATACTTTACGGACAGACTGTATATATATGGAGCTCTACAAGCTCCACTCCTTAAATACGAGTCTTTTAATCGCCAAACCGAACAAAATTATAATAAATCCCAACTTTCCATTTACATTTTTCTTTTATTATTACACGATACTGACCTCGCTTTATATGAAATCCAGCAATTGTATTAAAAAGTAATGTCGTAACAAATGGAATAAAACCTAATCCATGTTCTAATGAGATTAGTTGCGGATTACACAAATCAGATTTATTGAGCAGTGATTTTCTATAAATTAACAGTTCGTGAAGAGGGCGAACGCCAGTTCAGAATAAACCATATGAGTGAAGAAAAAGGGTAGCAGAATGGGCCTCTCCAACTGGACTGAACCTCTTCAACCTCTCGGAAGGTAAGACAATAATCTGAATTGCTATTTTTATTATAGAGCTGCATTTTTGTTGGTATTGTTTCTGGTACCTCTTTCTATCTTTCATTTGATCTTTCTTGTATTTGTCCATAAGACTTTCTGGATGTTGTTTTTCTTCATTTAGAAACCATCACCTTCTTATCATCCTTTTTTATGATCTTCTTTTTTTTACTTAGTTAACTGAGATCAATACTTATCCTTTATATATGCATATAATTCGAGACTTATTTCCATTCAAGAATAAGTGTTTCTGTAGATTTTTTTTTTATTTGAGAATCATTATCTTTCTGGTTACCTCTTTTTCTTCCGTAAAATGAAGACTAGTTCGAAAGTGAAGATTAATCTTTACTTCTTCGTCTTCTTCTTCTTTATAAACAATTCTGTTTGTTCATTGGTGGATTAATACCTCTATGGAAGGTTATAACTCCATCTTTTGCGTGATCGTCCAATGCTTCTTCTGCCGATTGGTGACTTATCTCTGGCTATTTTGATGACACGGATCTTTGCCATTCTGCTTATGTGATTATTCCATTTTTTTTCTATTTAGTGTCCATTCGTTTATACACTGTACGTTACATTTTCTTACGTTATATTTCCTGTAATTCCTCTCGGTACTCTTATCTATGCCGTTTCCAGTAGCCTTTATGCTATGGCTGTGTCGGGTCTTGTTTTTGAGCATATGTTATTATTGGTCTTACACTGGCTTTATAAATTCTTGACTTCATCTCAGTGTTAATGTGTCTGTTTCACCATATAGTGTTATTAAGTCATCCTGCCAGTCTATTTGCTTTTTGTACTTGATCTCTCACTTCTTTGTCCAGCTCTTCATAGGTGGACAGTGTAATTCCAAGGTATTATGTTTTAATTACTTGTTCAATACTGATGTCGCCAATTTCTCTTCTACATCTGATTGGTGCTTTGCTGATTACTATTGTTTTAGTTTTCTGAGCTGAGATTGTCATATTAAGTTCTTTTGATCTTATGTTAAATTTGTGGACCAGTATTTGCAGACTATCTTCATCTTGAGCTATCAATATTGCATAGTATACATTAAAGCGTATTTTTACTTCTTTGTTTCCCATTCTGTATTTTTTTCTTTGTTAACGCTTTTGATGATTTCATCCATGATTAAATTGAAAAGCAATGAGTCTTATTCAGCTGCCTATTTCTATAGATTCTGTAAGTTGTCCTTGTTTACTGATCCTATGAATATCACTTTTATGACATAAAACAATTTATTACGTTCGAATACAGCATTATTTCTACACAGTCAGATGGACAATGGGAGTAATGATATAGTCGATAGCAGTAGTCCATGCAAACAAACCAAATAATTACTTTTAACTATAGTGGATACTCCATATCTTTATAGCAAAATAAACATAATATTATTTAGATTATTATTAAAATTACACAATATTTAGTTGGTTTTACAATAGTGCTCCTTGGTCGTCCTGAATCAGATGTAACACAAGCATCTGGGAGATTCTGGTTATTATTTATATTTTTAAATGATTCATTGTATGTTATGGTTTGTATTGTTAGATATAAGTATGAAATATGAAATATCGCTAGCCTTACCTTCATAGATTTCGAGAACGCTTTCTATTCTATATATACCAAGGCAGTAATAGAAGCTATAATACAAAAGCAGATTAAGAAATCGTACATGGAGACTTTAGGAAATATATACAGAAAAGCAAAAGCTAAGCTACCAGAGATGCAATATCCCCAAAGCTCTTTACAGCAACCCTAAAAAATATATTCAGCAAATTGAACTGGCAGAACAAAGGTTTATCTATTCATGGAGAATACCTTAGCCATCTAAGATTTGCAGGCGATACCGTTCTGATCGCTAATAATCCTGCAGAACTATAAGCGAAATAAATGCAGATAGCAATAAAGTTGGTCTAAAAATGAACTTGACAAAAACAAAAACCATGTATAATGAGCTAGTGGATATCCAAGATGTAATAATAAACATTATTGCACTTGAAACAGTAGGCGAGTATGTATACCTAGATATAAATCTGGCTACTTAGATTCCCAGAAATCAACAAAGAACTCGCTTAATCAACTTTTGATAATAGTGAAACTCAAAGTCACTCAGAAGTTAATGGAGCGATACATGCTAGCCATATCAAAGAGAGATCACAAAAGAATAAAATAGATCATATAGAAAATCGAGGTCACTGGTGTAATCCACATAATCAAATCTTTAAAATGGCAGAGGGCGGGACAATTAGCGAGAAGAACTGACAATAGATGGTCCACTAGAATTACACTGTGGTATCCAAGAGGCGTCAAAATACCAAGATGACGTCCAAACTTAAGATCGAAATATGACATAAGGAAATAAGTAGGTACAAAATGGCACAGAGAAGCGAATATTAGACAATCGTGAGTAGAAATAATGAACGACACTGTAAGGGGAACTGCACCAGGATGGGTAGATACGCTGAGATTGATAATGATAATAATTGTCAAATATAAGCTGTAATTGGAAGCAAGGGTGCACTAGCAAAAATGGATATTTTTCTTATACTCAGTGAGTTAAATTCTGTGGATACTGTCCTTTTTTATTCTCCTTTACTTTCTGTTTAAATTTTAGATAGTCCCTTCCCCCTCAGATCGTTTGATAATTTGATTGGTATATATTTTCCAAATTTGGCCTGTCTCCATCAGCAACAGATTACATTCTCTGGAATGAGTTATGGATAGTTATCTTCCTTGACAGCGCAGATTGCATGCTCTTGAATGCGTTATGGATAGCTATCTTCCTAACAGCGCAATACACACAAAGGTCTCCAGATTTTTTGTCTCATTTAATTCAACTAACATGTCAAAGATTTGTCCTGGCTTCATACTGTAGACAAATTTGTACTTTAGAACATCTTCTAGATTTTCAAACTTGCAGTCATATAAAAATCGGTTGCCTGTAAAGTCGGTTTTACGGGCGAAGATTTTACGTGACAACGTCTTTTTCTCGGTAGAATATTTATTGATATGAATACTATTAAATTGCACAATAGGAACAAGGAATTGAATGAAAATAAGAATTGCACAAATTTTAACTATAGAAATATATTTTGTTTACTAAAACATTGTACATGTAAACTTAAACTTAACTAATTTCTATTTGAGTGATTTTGTTGAGGATAGGACGATGATAGGAGAAATATGAAATGAAAGGAAGTGTTTCTGCTGTAATGTGTCTTGCGAAAGTTGTAACGCCAAGAACGCTCGAGAAAGACAGAGACACAAGCACGCACCGATTCAACGCGCCTAATTCTCTAGTGCTGCGCGCGCAGCGGACCGATCATGTTTGAGTGGGAGAGAGACGCAAGGCATTCGCCGGTCCGGCGGGCCTCTCTCTCCTTCGGTGACTCATCGTAACAGACGTGAGCGGGCGTTACACTTTTTCATGAGTGACTCCGAGTCACAACCTAATTTAAGACGTTGTCACGTCAAAATCTTTTGACCCTCCCGTATCATTCATTGATACTCTTTTGTGACGTCTGCGTAAAAATCTCTTCTTTTTCGGAATCCACTGACAGTAGGGCTAAAACTCTCCTTTAATACTGCAACATATTATGTTCTTATTTAACACTATTTGTAAAAGATCAAATGGCAACAATAACGATGATACAGCTATTGCAAGATAAATCAAATAACTACTTTAGAATGTAAATTGATACTTCATACGTAATTATCTGTTTTCCTTGCATATCGTCAAGTGACTCTTTTCTTAATTTTCTCATTTTGCTGCTCATATTTTGAGTGTATTGCCAATCTACTGCAGAAATTCATCTTCTATAAGTCTCCTTCCATTGGTATATCTATATCCTATGTCGGCTGCCGGACGTTTCTCTATTTTATAAAGTTTATTTCCAGATTTATGTTATTCTTTTTAGGTGGTCGCTTTGGATTTCCTTTTCATTTTTGTTTTTGTTACCATTAATTTGTTTATTTTTAATTTTTTTAAAGTTAAGATATTTAGCCTGTAGTTTTTTTTTAAACAATTGAAATATCGTTATCTTTCTGAGCCTATATTAGTTGCTTTTTCTAAATTTATTTTCTTCTCTTTATCTTATTCTCTTTCTTTCGAAGCTGTTAGGTACCTCAGCTGAGATATTGGTCTTCTTTTCATATTCTTGCAGTATATTTGCCTTGGAATATGAGCCGCAAGATCTCGTATAATTCTTTTGCGCATTAGTTGTGGATATTTGCCTTTACCACAAAAGATATTCATCTTATTGCCACACTGCTGTGTTGCATTAATCGTGCTTGGATTATGAGCCGCAAGATGCCGTATTTTTCTCAACACATTATATGTCCAAACTATTACAGTTTTCTTTCTGTTATTGTCCTTCTAATTTGTTTTTCTTTCTTTGTTCTTCTCAAAACTTTTTAACTTGATCCCCCATAAGACCTTCAGAATTCTTCTATACCTACACGTCTTAAAGGATTTAAATCTTCTCATTTCTGTATTGTAAAGTCTATGCTACAAATAAACTTTTTCATTTGCATAAAGTTAAAACTTTGCTTGACTAGCAAACGCCGCAGTAGAAAAGATGGCCAAAATGTGGAAGGACTCTCAAACTTCACGAACTCTAAAAATGAGGTTGATCAACTGCTTAATATTCCTAATACTAACATACGGATGTGATGGATCTTGGACCTTACGACAAGCGGAAAGAAGAAAGATAGACGCAACTGAAATGTTCGGTTGGAGAAGAATTCCGTGGACCGACCACATTACAAATTCAATTCTAAATGAGCTTAAAGTTAGTAAACGGTTATCCAGCAAAGTCAATCTCCAACAATTAAAATACTTTGGATATGTTAAGAGATCAGACACAGAAACCATGGAAAGACTTACTATTAAAGGAAAGGTAAAAGGCCAAAGATCACGAGAAATATCTCCAACAAGACGGATCGACCAAATTACAGGAATATGCAGAAAAGACCTATGCATGAGTAAAGAGAAATGACCAGAGACAGAGATCTTCGGAGACAGAAAATCTCAAATCACTACACTTTCTCCGTGGCGTCAGGATTGAAGAGAGAAAGAAAGTTGACACGTGCTATTTCAATTCTAACTTTTATTTAGGCAGTCATGATTTTCTGTTATTAGTGTTTAAAGGTACATGTACTTATTTTCTCTTTCGATTTGCTGGCCTCCTACCATTGTAGGGTGGTCTTTACCTACCCTTATATAGTGTACTAGATAGGTGTATATTTTTTGATCAATTCTACTTTTGTTCCATTAATCCGAACGCTCTTACTGCTGACCAGATTTGTTGTAATCTTCGTTTTAGTTATTTTCACAGAATCTTCCTAAGATCGTTAAAAAAGCTGTTATAATATGAGTTTTTATTTCCCAGGTATCCTTAATATTGCAGCCCAAATAGCGTATTCTCTCCACTCTTTCTAACGGTGTATCCTTTATTGTAATGTGTGCGTGTATGTTGGTGTTCTAACTAATTATCATTATTTTTGTCTTCTTACAATTTAGTTTTAGGCCCTATTTGTAACATGTTTCTACAACAATATCCATCATCATTTGGAGCCCCTGTGCACTATCTGCCAGCAATTCGGTACCGTCTGCATATCTAATATTGTTTATAAGTTGGCAATTTACGAGTCTTCCCACATCAGTTGGACCAAAGTTTGATTGAAAATATTGAAAATTAAATTAAATTTTAGACAACAAAAACAAAAGTTTAACGTTAACTTAAACAGATTCATTCATTCGTGTTCATCGAACAGAATTGTTGGATTTTCATGATTCAAGAAAATATTTTTTAAATTAATAAAACGATTATTTAAACATAATAGCAACAAATTAACAAAACGTATAGAATATGCAATCCTAACAAATGAAAATGAGTGACATTCCCTTTATTTTTAATTACATCCAAAATTGTTTAAGGTATAGTTTTTTCCAACTTCTGGTAAACTTCTGGTGTAAATGACTCCCATATTTTTTGCAACTTTTACTTCAATTCGTTGATGGACCTGACAGACAGAGTTTCTATGGGGGGCAAGTCGGGACAGTCAGAAATCCATTCCAGAAGTGGTATATCATGGTCTTCAATCCATTTCTAAGATAATGAGAATAATTTCTGATAAACTCTTCTCTAAGATATGGCAACCTGTGCCGTCCTGTCGAAAGACAAAATCTTTCGCTGATGTTAAGATTTGTTCCATACTCAGTAAATAAAATTCTTCTAAAATCTTCAAATATTTGTTCGTATTTACAATGTCATTGATAAAATGTAACCCCCACCTTTAGACGAGAAGTTGCCTCAAATCATTACATTACAAGGGAACTTGACTTTTTTCCTTAGACAGTCGGGATGAAAAGCTTCATTTTTCCAAGGAATAACGCGACTTCTACTTTCTCTAACACATTTCAAATTCGGTATCATCACTCCATTTTATTTCATCTCATCATTAATGTGTCTTATTTTTATGCTCTTTTAACCACTTTAACCTATTTTTATTTTGACCTAATGTTAAACGTGGCTTTTCCTTAGACCAAAACAAAATGAAATTTTACAAAAACAATTTCTACTGATTTTTTTAATTACATAACTTAATTTTTATGTATCCTAATTTGTGTGCCTCTTAATGATATGTTGATCTAGAAACGTATTTTCCAACGTCACTCCACAAAACACTTAACTCTAAATAAGTTGCACGTTTTAACTACTTATATTTTTTACACTATACCGTGAGAATTATAACATATTCACGTTTTCCGAATTGGATTTTCCAGAATTAAAAAATCTAATGATGATTTAACAAATTTTCCCATCGGTAACTTTAGACTCATTTTAAGACTCACAAACGGCAATAGCTTTACAATCTCACAAAATACATTTGACATTAATTGATAATTGTTTTGATGTCACTTTTGCATAGCTACCTCTGGTTTTAAGGTAATTTTGAAAAAATCAGTGTTTGTTGATGTAAGTGAATGGAAAGCCCCATTAGCCAAATATGTTTCTCTTATTGTTGAAAATTAGTAAAACAACCAAGGCTAATAGGTTTAATAAATATTATTAAGAATACCATATTAATTAATATGGAAAGATTATGAATTTTTTATGGTAATCACCATAAACGGCAAACTCCATACGTGGGCCAACTGATATGGTAACTGATATGGGGCTCGTACTGTAATATCATCTTCTGATACGTCGAAGTTACCTCTAAAGATGTTTTCAGAGTATATGCTAAATAATGCTGGTGACAGTATGCAACCCTGTCGAACTCCTTTTCCGACTGTAAAAATCTCAGGCAGTTCATTTCCGAATCGCACTCCTGCTTTTTGTTGGAAAATCCATTGGAGATATAAGCTTGAGATTAGTCTTGTATCCTTAAAATCAAGTCCTGATATTTTTAGGATATCAGTGTATCAATTCATCACAATTGACATCCCTGTCTCTCTGTATTAGAACTAGCAATCTGAAAAAGTGTTTCCTTCATTCCGAGTCCTGCTCTGAATCCAAATTCAACTTCACTTAGGTGTTCTTCTAATTTGGTATACATGTGCGAGTGAATGATAGTAAGGAGTATTTTAAGTACATGGCTCATCAAACTAATTAATCTACTTCACATTTCCGAGAGTTAGCTTTAAATTAAATTAGTAAACTTTAATTCAGAAAATTTGGAGTTAATTAATTTTACATATAAAAAGGATGTCAAAGTAAAAACAACCGTAGTTTCAGTGATAGCTAATAACTTGCATGTAGGCACTATAGTTTAAAATTATTATAACATTGTATTTTATTAAAACATAAAAAATAGTCTTAAAAATTTTCAAACCTTCGAAAATCAGTTTATTTAAAATATTTTAGGGTTATGGATCCTATGGATGAAATCATGATTCAACACATAGGATGGAACGTAGACGCTGACGATCTGATCCACATCCCCAAACATTGGCAACTCTATCCCGCCCCAGAAAAATCTCTTCATTTTCTCCTTGGTATGATCTACGTTTTTCTCTGGTTTTTAGCGATCATTGGAAATGGACTTGTCCTGTGGATATTCACTTCGTAAGTACATTCTTAGTTAATGTTTAGATAATGAAATAAACATTATTGGTGGTGGATCGTGCCAAAATTTGTGTGAATTATTATAATCATTTGATGTTTTCTAGAGAATAGAGTTTACTAAATGTTACCCTTAATTTAAACATATTTAATTTATGTAATATTTATTATATGTTTTAGGGCAAAAAGTCTAAGAACAGCATCCAACATATTCGTAGTCAATTTGGCTTTCAGTGATTTCCTGATGTTTGTAAGTATACCAATCTTCATTTATAATTCGTTCAATGGAGGATTCGCTGCTGGTTGGCTATCCTGCCAGGTATACGCTTTAATAGGATCACTTTCTGGTATATCTCAGGGCATGACTAATGCCTGCATAGCCTATGACAGGTAAAGTCTAATTGTTTTATATATTTTTATTTTATTTATGTAATAAATCGAAATATTATTATGTAGAATGGGCCTTCTTTTTAACGGGTGTTTCATATTTTTCTAAACTTCTAAACTTCTTCTAAACAAAAATATCCGTGGCGATATGTAGACGATGTGTTCTCCATTTGGCTTCACGGACCAGAAGCATTGAATACATTTCTAATGGACATCAACAATAAAGAAGAGTCAATCAAATTCACCACGGAATAAGAAAACAATAATTCATTTCCTTTTCTGGATGTGCTAATCACAAAAGAAGACATATAATATGCAACCAAAGTCTACAGAATAACCAACCCACACCAACAGATATTTAAATTACTACTTAAACCACAACGTACACATCAAAAAAGGAATTATCAAATCCCTATATGACAGAGCCCGAAGCACCTGCTCTATTGAAAATGCATTTCAGGAAGAAAAAAACCTGCTAACAAAAGTTTTGATTAAAAATGATTACCCATTGTCGTTTATAAACAAGGAATTCCACAAGATCGAAGAAAGAAAAGAACAAAACACCACAAGCAATCCAGAAACACTCACAAGAAGGGAACTTTAGGCCGACGTTCCAATTTCACTATCAACTTCGGTGGTCTACCACCGAAACGTATTTATACTCAGGATACTTCTATACAGTGCTTTTAGAAAATCCTTTACATTTTGCTGGCACTGAAATGAAGACAGAATATATAAATAATGAGTACTTCACTACAGCCAGTAGAACTAATTTCAACCCGTCACATTCAAAAGTTTTTGACTTGTTGACTAAAAAGACTTGTTTGCAATTACCTCAACTACCCCTATAACTAATCAAATTTAGCCATTTTTGGCTATTTAGTTCCGTCTCTAACGACTGACTGCATTTTTTCCTAGATCTAGGGAAAATATTAACTACGCATAGAACTTTCATAATATCTTAAATTATTTACATGAGATACAAGATAGATTCCAGAACCCTAACTTGTGGTAATCCAGTTTTTACTTCCGTTTGATTTAGACAAAATATTTACTTATAACAGAGTTTAATTTGCATCGTAATTTGATTTATTATTTAATGTAAATAATTGTTCAATTGTCTCATTTATTTTTAATTTTAACGATTATATTTAATTCTATTAACAGATATACTACAATTACAAGACCTTTTGATGGAAAACTATCTAAAACGAAAGCTGTCCTCATGGTTCTCTTCATCTGGATATACACGCTACCTTGGGCGTTATTGCCGATGTTTGAAACGTGGGGAAGGTATATGCCAGGTAAAGTCATCTAAAGTTGTATTGTTGTTTATTATAATATGATTCTGGTGTATTTTAGAAGGATACCTGACGGCATGTTCATTCGACTATCTCACTAATACCTTCGATAACAAACTGTTCGTAGGATCAATTTTTACTTGTTCCTACATCTTTCCAATGACAGCTATTATATTTTATTACAGCCAGATTGTCAGTAAAGTATTTGATCACGAAAAAGCCCTTAGAGCACAAGTAAGTTAATATATTTTTATTAAACATTTTTCATTCTAATTTGTTCTTTATATTGATTTTTCAAACTCTATAGACACTGGATTTTTTATTGTGAAATCGCTTAACATAGTCCATTGTCGTTAATTTTCAGGCTAAGAAGATGAACGTCGAATCCTTAAGGTCGAATCAACAACTGAAGAACGAATCGGCAGAAGTGAGGATAGCCAAAGCGGCAATCACAGTCTGTTTCCTGTTCGTCGCTTCTTGGACCCCATACGCCGTGCTGGCCTTGATTGGAGCATTTGGAGATCAATCACTTCTATCTCCAGGAGTTTCTATGATTCCAGCGTTGACATGCAAACTGGTAGCCTGTCTAGATCCGTATGTGTATGCCATAAGCCATCCAAGATACAGGTAAGTAGGCTAGAATTTGTGTACCAGTACACCAGATACACGGACATATTTTTCAGGTGAAAATGTTGTAGCATTGCCGCTGGTTTACTTCAAAACGTGAATTTCAAATAGATTTTTCGTTGGTATGTCACAGTGAAAATATATCTTAAATTATTTAAAAATACCTCAAATTACTTGATCATCATCATCATCATCATTGGTGCTACAGCCCTAAAAAAGAGCCTCGACCTTCCCAAGTCTATTACGACAGTCAGTTCTATCCATTGCCAACTGTTGCCAGTTTGCTGCGCCTATTTTTCTACCATCCTCATCTACACCATCCCTCCATCTGAGTTTTGGCCTACCCCTACTTCTACTTCCCACAGGTTGTGACATAAGGATTCTTCTAGGAGGGTTGTTCTGCTGTGATCTTGCCAGATGTCCTGCCCATCTTAGTCTTCCTATTTTGTAAGGGATACTACGTGTTTACCACCAAATATATGTTTATATCTGTGATATATCTCGTAGTTGTACCTCCTTCTCCAAACACCATTTTCACAGGTGCTTCCGAATATTCTTCTCAGAATCCTTCGTTCAAATATAAGCAGGAGGTTTTCATCTGCCTTGGAAATGGTCCATGTTTCCGACCCATATGTCAACACTGGTTGTATAAGGGTTTTGTATATGGTTATTTTTGTTTTTTGGCTTAAGTTTCTGCTTCTCATATGTCTACTTAGTCCAAAATAGCATTTGTTTGATAGGATTATTCTTCGCTTGATTTCTTCCGTGAAATTACTTGATACTTTTAACAAATGACTACTGACTAATATTTATTTATTGTAAATAAAGCTGTTACATTGAAAATATCTTTAATATGTATAATGAGTTGCCTACCATAAGACCTGTTTTAAGCTTCACTAACCGAAGAATTTATTTTGAGTGGCTCAAAGTCGCGGTAGTTTAGGACAAGGTTTTAAATCTAAGTAGTTAATTTTGGGTCATCTGTCTTGTTTCGTCTTTTGAAGAGAGCACAGACCAATCGACCATATTTTTTTAAACACACGAACATATTTTTCGGGTGAAAATATTTTAGCATTGCTGCTCTCTCTCCAATGGCGATACAGCCCAAATAGAGCATTGGCTTACTTCAAACTATGTCTCCAACCTTGCCGGTCCCGCGCCTATCGTCTCCAGGTTCCTACGTCTAGCAAATGTTAAGCGTCCGCTACCACTTCATCCTCCTACCTTTTCCGTGGCGTTCCTTTTGGTTTTGCGCCCTGCATTTTGCTAGATAGGGCTTTTTGGCAATCTTCCAGTCTCCATTCTCACTACATGACCAGCCCATCGAAGTCTCTGAAGTTTTATGAATTCTGAGATCGGTGCCTCTTTGAACAGTGGATAAAGTTCATGGTTGTACCTGGATCTCCATACTCCGTTTTCATTAATAGGTCCAAATATCTTTCTTAGGGCTTTTCTTTCAAAGACTTCCAGCTTTCGTTTTGCATCTTCTGTCATCACCCATGTCTCGCATCCATAACATACTATTAGTCTAAGTTTTGTAGACCCTGATTGTCGATCTCCAGTGTGTGTTTTTGGAGCGGAACATATGGGCGAGTGAAAAGTAAGCTTTGATTTCCTTTACTATTCTTCTTTGAATTTCTGGTTCTTCTGTTTCATCCATGTTTAATGTAACTCCCAGATATGTGAAACTCTCTGCAGTTTCAATATCGTCCTCTAATTCAACTGTGCATCTGTTTCCCCCAGTTCTTGCCTGTGTTAATTTTTTGTCTTTTGAATATTTATTTCTTGTCCGGTTTCTTCTGCCCCTGTTTTTAATTGTGAATATATTTTTTCCGCCTATTCCTTTAGGCCTATATTGCTATAGGCGGCAATCTGTATTGATTTATTTGTTAGGAGATTACTTCTTCCTATATTTAGCTTTCTTATCACATATTCAAGAGTTAGGTTGAATAGTGTTGGTGCCAGCCCGTCTCCTTGTTTTAATCCTTTGACTATTGAAAAGTTCTCAGTGTGCTCATTTTGTACTCTGACAGTTGCTGTTGACGAGTCCGTTGTTGCATTTACTAGTCGGATGTATTTCTGGGGGATGTTGCAAGATTGGATTGAAATATTTGATATAATTTTTGTCAATAAAGTCGTAGGCCTGTTTGAAATCTATAAATGTATTGTGGACGTCAATGACCTATTCCCATGATTTGTTTAGAATTTGTTTCACTGTGAATACCTGGTCGGTTGTAGATCTTCCTTGTCGGAAACCGGTTTGATATTCCCCGACAATATTTTCAGTTAGCTGTTGGAGTCGTTTATTTAAGTAAAAACTTTGTAAGCTGTGCACAAGAAGGTTATGCCGTGATAATTTTCTGATTTCAGTTTATCCCCTTTTTTATAGATTGGGCATATAATCCCGGTTTTCCAGTCGCTAGGGATCTTTTACTCATTCCAAATCTTGTTTATAAGCATATGTATTTGTCTTACTAGGTGTTCGCTACTTAGTTTATATAGCTCAGAGGGGACGTTCTCAATGCCTGGAGCCTTGTTATTCTTCTGTGCTAGTATTACTTGTTTTACCCGTTCTATCGTCGGGGGTTCTATATTTTCTGTGTCTCCCTTAATGTGATGCATGTCAATATTTTTGATAATGATTTGATTTTGATATGATTTTATTTCTTTTGGATCACTGGTTATTTGGCCTTCTTGATTTCTTGATTTCTTTCGGGGTTTGTATCCTTCTTTTAAATTGTGTAGATCTCTATACGCTTACCTTATATCGTGGCTTTGGTGATTTTTTTCCATGTTCTATATATTACTGTTCTTGTATTTTCTTTTCTCTGTTCGGCATATTTTATCGGCCCTCCCTCTTGCATCTTCATAGCTTGCTCTTCTTTCTCTGGCTCTTATTTCCATATGTTTCTTGTGTTCTTCATTTCTTTTTTGTATGGTCTTTTTACACTCATCATGTTTGTTTGTTTCTTTTTTTGCCTATGATCTTTCTTGCTGCGTCAATTACTTTTGTTTTAATTTATTCCCAATGTCCTTCGGTGTCTAGAGGCCTAGACTGCCTGTATTTGTAAATGTTTGTGTTATTTCTGTCTTATAGTTCTGTTTGATATCTTTTTGTCTCAATTTTTTTTTTATCTAGTTGTTCAGTTGTTTGTTACTGTCTGTCCCTCCTGTTTCTTTGAATTCTTCATTTGTATTTTATCTGTACTAGGAGATAATCAGATCCGCAGCATGCTACTCTTCGGCTCTTTACATCTTGTAAAAAAATATTCTTTTATTTCCACACTATGTTCTTCTGTTGGGCAATTTATGTTAATGATTGAGAGGTTAAAGAATTTTGTTTTTATTCTTACTTTACATATTCTTACATTCACTGCTTTAAAATCTAATATGGCATGTTTCATTTTATTGTCAAGTATAAAGGATACTCCAAACTTTTTTTCTACTATCTTTTCCGCTATATAGTATAGTATGCGTTTTTATTTATTTTATTCCGTGCCCTAACAATTTAGTTTCTTGTATTACTGCTAGTTCTATTTTATATTTTCTGAGCTTGTCAAGTGCTCGTCAAGTCTGAGTGATGCCTGTGCCCCTGGGTTATTCAGTGTCAGCACGTTCCAGGTACCGAGTGCGCAGTCCATATTTCTTTGCTTAAATCGTCATCGATAACACCGATCTATCCGAGGCTTATTTGAAGGTTTCGTGGTTTTGTACTTTTTACAGTCCATTGCCCAACCCCAACCTGGAGGACCAGAATTTTCTGTCAGGGTTTATTCCCTTAGCAGATGTGTTCCAGTTTTTAGGCGCCAGAAACTCGCCTTTCACCCCCTCTCGTCTGCTGCATTACGCACAATCATTGTACGCCTGGCACCTAGTGGCTACGCGACAAAAGTCTTCGGGGACCTGAGAGTAGGATTATTTGGCAGAAGCTGAGTTCTATTTCTAGAAACCCCTACTTTCGTCGGAAATAGATTTTTCGTTGATATGTCACAGTGAAAATACATCTTGAATTACTTAGAACACTGGACGTAAAAATTATGTGATACTTTTAACAATTAACTACTGAATGTATCTATGTACGTTTATTTAATGTAAATAAAGTTGTTACATTACAAATGGTTTTACAATGTATAGACCTGTTTTAAGTTTCACTAACCGAAGACATTATTTTGAGTGGGTCAAGATCGCGATAGTTTCGGATAAGGTTTCGAATCCAAGTAATTAATGTTGTTTCGTCTCTTGAAATGAGTATTATAGAGCACAGGCCGATTGATCATATTTTTTGAGAATTATAATATGGATTATTTTGAGAATTATTTTGGGGATTATTTTATGAATCATGCTAGGATTAAGTTATGCCATTGATGGATTATAGTATGAAATAGGCAGTAGAAACAGGATATAGGCATAAGCTTTTTAAAATATCTTCTTCTTCTTCAAGTGCCATCTCCGCGGCGAAGGTCGGCAATCATCACAGCTATTCGGACTTTTGAGACGACTGCTCTGAAAAGTTCATTTGATGTACATCCGTACCACTCTCTCAGGTTGCGCAGCCATGACATTCTACGCCTCCCTACGCTTCTCTTTCCTTGGATCTTTCCCTACATAATCAGTTGGAGCAAGGTGTATTTCTCTCCACGTGTAATATGTCCGAGATATTCTAACTTTCTTGTTTTTATTGAATTTAAAATTTCCATTTCTTTATTCATCCTTCCCAGAACCTCTTTGTTTGTGACGTGTTCTGTCCATGATATTTTCAGAATTCTTCTGTACACCTACAGCTCAAATAATTCCAGTTTTTTCATTGATGTCGCATTCAAGGTCCAAGATTCCATTCCATAAAATAAAGTCGAAAATACATAGCACCTCGCCAACCTAACTCTTAGTTCCAGTTTTAAATCCCTGGTACATAGAACTCTTCTCATTTTGTTGAAATTTGCTTTAGCCTTTTCTATTCTTATTTTAAAATATAAAAAGGTGAATCTACAGGTTAGTGAGTTGTTATACTCAAAATAAAAGGGAAAATCCCAGTGGTTAGCTGTATACCACAGTTTAATTATCAAGTATTAATGTTGCAAATTTCGTTTTAATGTAACTTTTGACGTTTTATTTTAATAATTAAACACCTAATATGTGTTTATATCACTGAAATCTGGTCACAGTTGACAATTATTATTTTTCATAAATGATACTTAAATTGTAAGAGCTTAACTCTAACAAAATTCGTTCTTAGAGGAAAAACATTTGTTAATATCTGTTTTATTAAAAAATGATTATCCTTTATCGTCTATACGTAAGGAATTTTCAACAATCGACCGAATAGAACAGAACAACTTGGAACAAGATCCTACAGCATACACAAGGAATAATACGAGAAAAATAACAATACCATACATAAAAGGATTATCAGAAAAACTAAAAAAGATAGAAAATAAATTCAACGTTTCAATAACATTTAAAACAAACACATTTAGATCTATTTTATATATAATTAAACCTAACAATGAACAAAAAAGAACAAAGAATTGTATTTATTAAATACCTTGTGAATGCGATGAGTTTTATTTAAGTGAAACATCAAGACCATTAAATGTTAGAATAAGTGAACATCAATCTTATATTAAAAATAGAGAATTCGATAGATCTCAAATATGTAAACACGCATGGGAAAATGAACATAGGAATCAATGAAATTATTCAAGTATAGTCCTAAAAGAAGCAGATCGTAAAAAGAGACAAATCAAAGAAACGGCTCTGATTTTGCTAAATGAGACCAATTGTGCGGCAAATTCCTCGGCAGAATGCAGTAGGATCTGGTTACCCATATTAAAAGAGGAAGTTAATAAAAACAAAATACCACTATTAGTAAGTCAGTAACATATCGAGGATGCATCGTTTATGTTTTTTAAATAACAAATATATAAAATTGGAATTTGGTGTTTATTGAGAGTAAACTAAATGTAATATACAAAATATAAAAATATATAAAATAAAACGAAAAGAAAACGAAAAATAAAGAAGACCGAATAAGTGAAGGATCAAAACGGTTGATGGAAAAGAGACGCACATTTCTAAGAGAAGGAAAGCGAGACACCAATGGTTTCAACGAATTGAATAAACAAATAAAGAAGGGAGTAAAAGAAGATTTAAGGATCTATAATGAAAACAATGTAGAAAAATAATAGAAAAGAACCGAGGCCTGAAATGCTTAAGATCAAACTTAGGAAAGCCTATAATAATCTCATTGAATGATAAAGATGGAAAAGAAATAAGACATTTTACCGTGATTTATATTCCTCAAACAAGAACCCAGATAACACTGCAAAGGAAGACCTTAAGAGAAAGATAACGAATGTCAACTCAGAAATACTCCCTAACATAGAATCCTTCGAAATAAAACAAGCTATAGCACAAATAAAGAACAATAAGGCTCCGGGTCCAGATGGAATACTTGTAGAAATGTTGAAGGAGGGGAATGAAATTATTCTCGAAGAATTGAAAAAACTTTTCAACGAATGTCTTCACAAAGGTAAAGTCCCAGATGATTGGAATTAAAGTTTGACAATACTTCTCTTCAAAAAGGGAGACAGGGGAGATCTCAAGAACTATAGGCCAATCTCCCTGCTGTCCCAAATATACAAACTGTTTATGAGAGTAATAACTAACAGGTTAACGTCGAAGCTCGATAGCTATCAACCGGTAGAGCAGCCAGGATGCCGAAAAGGTTACACTACAGCGGATCATCTTGTTACAGTCAGAACTCTAATAGAGAAAGCCAATGAATATCACTTGAACTTATATATTGGCTTCGTTGATTATGAAAAGGCATTCGACTCCATAGAACTTTAGGCAATAGAGAGAGCTATGAACAACTGCAGGATAGACTCCCGATACAGAATGCTCATACACAATATTTACAAGAAAGCTACAATGAAAATACAAATTGATGCGAAAACCAAAGCTATACCAATCAGAATAGAATAGTTCGCCAGGGAGATGTTATCTCACCAAAATTATTCACACTTGGACTTGAAGATGTGTTCAAAGACATTAACTGGGCAGATAAGGAAGTAAATGTTAATGGAAGAAAACTGAGTCATTTAAGATACGCTGATGACTTGTAATATTCGCTACAAGTTTCAAAGAACTACAGACCATGATGACGCAACTATTTCAAGCTTCGGAAAAAGTAGGTCTTAAGATGAACTTGGAAAAAACAAAAATAATAACAAATACACAGAACATTCCAGAAATAACATTGAACGACATAAATTTAGAAACAGTAAGCGAATACATCTACCTGGGACAGATAATGAAAATTAACAAAGAAAATCAAACTGCCGAAATTACCAGAAGAATAAGGTTAGCGTGGGCAAGATTTGGAAAACTGAGTTGGATCTTGACTAAAATAGAACAGTATTTGAAAACCAGAATTTACGATCAGTGTATCCTCCATATACTCACGTATGGTTCACAGACGTGGACACTCACCAAGTCCAATATGGATAAAATAGTAAAAGCACAAAGAGCGATAGAAAGATCAATGCTCGGGGTGAGACTTATAGACAAAAAAACAAACAAATGGATTAGAAGCAAAACCAAAGTAAAATACGCAGGAGAACAAGCTGCCAAATTAAAATGGAGCTTCGCAGGACACAATGCCCGACTGAAGGATAAGAGATGGAACCACGAAATACAACAGTGGAGGCCATGGTTAGGAAAGAGAAGCAGAGGAAACCCACAAATGAGATGGGCTGATGACATTAAGAAGATCGGAGGCCACAACTGGAAGCAAGTGGCGCAAAATAGAAGACAGTGGATTGATTTGGGGGAGGCCTATGTCCAAAGTTGGATTACTTAAGGCTGAAGAAGAAGAAGAAACTAAATGTAAGACCAAATACTTACCATTTCGGGATAGTATTATGAGGTTTTCTTTTTCCTGGTTTTTTCCTCATGATTTACTATGGAATCACTAACAGGAGAATTTTACTGTCATCATCATGACATGTGGTTGTCTTTTTAAAGACGAATAACATGCTATGATTTTTTCTGACGGATATTCTCAAGTTAAAGTTGATTTCATGTAATCGAGTGAACTATCTTACAATAAAGTCGTCCCAGGAACCCAATTCAGCAATATTGGCAATATCATCTCAAAGTAGTCTTCTTTAAAATATATAATATGCCTATGTCTGAATTATAAATATAAATGAGTCAGATAAAATTCAATTATTAGAAGAATTTTTCACCAAGTAACAAAAAACAAAATTTGTTTAATTTATTAATGTTTATATTTTGACATCGATTTCCGAAGTAGAAATTAAATTGTCAATAAACTTATTTTAACTTTCAATTGTGGCGTATTCCCATTAAAATAGTAATTGCCAGATAACTATATCGTTAAAAGATTTCCTGTTTTATAATTTTCAGAAAATCTAATGAATATTGCCAAATATCAAGGTGGACTCTTTTGAGTGACTAACCCGGTATTGTAACACAAATTTAAAATTTGTAAGCTACACAAGACATAGACTGAACATCACAGCGAAGTTTATATTGTGTGATCTTGTGTCACTAATTATTTTTTAACTTTCTGCATTTAAGCAAGTACTTTTAAATTATTAGTAATTTATCTATATCTAAAACACAATGTAATATGAGCTGTCGGTGCACAAAAACAATCTTTGAGATCACAATCAGTAGGTACTAGATCATCACTCATCACAAATGTAGAATAGACATTGTTCTAGTACTCAACTCTTTCTTATAAGGTGTAATGAGTATGTCGATAAAATTCTAGTTTATTTAAAATGATTTAGTAAAAAATGTATCTTATCTTGTCCTAATAGCAAATAAAACCACTTAATACTAAAAGAAAAATTATTGTCCATATTTTTTGGTGACGTTTTTAACTAGTTTTAAACCATAGATTCAATTGAAAAATATATTATTTTGTATTTACTCTATTACAGTTACTTTTCTTTATTTTCAGAATTGAACTACAGAAACGGCTTCCCTGGCTGGCCATAAAAGAAGAATCTGATTCACAGTCAACGGTTACGGAGACCTCTTCACCTCCACCATCGACAGCATAATATTTGAAAACTTGACTGATTTTTTAACTTCTCTGCAAAACCATGATGACGACTTGGCTATGTCAATGAAACAATGTCGGGTTATATGATTGTAAAGTGATTTTTTTAGATATATATATATATATATATATATATATATATATATATATATATATATATATATATATATATATATATATATACTGAAATATTATATCTGTCACATATCTGACCTTTTCTTATTCAAGGAAAAGGTTCTTTAAACGATAATCATAGGAAATATAGACAAAAATATAAAAATTGGAAAGCTCTTTTTTATAAATATTGAAGATTCTTAAGATATGGTTGTAAACATACAACATGGAACTGTGGTTGGAAACAAGAGAAGAAAGGAAATCTGCATACAGACACCTGTGATTCACCCAAGTAGTAACCTTTTCACTGTCTCTCCAGACATCAGGAAGGCAAAACATTTCTCCTGATGCTCTGTTATTACCCAATTCCCATTCTTTCTTTCACACATTCATCGGGAAAACCACACCCACACGAACCACCAAACACTTTCAACCCCTGCCTTAGCGAGGCTACTATCTCTCTCGCGTCGTCTGGCTCTCGTTCTCTCCTAGTTTGGCCTGCGACAGTTCGAACCCCATCAAAGTGCTACTCGCTTGTTTCAGAATTCTGTTGTTCTGGGAGAGTTCCCTCTCCTCTCGTTCTTTTGAGGAGAGCAGCTCTCTGAGATAAATTTGTGGATCCGTCTCCACCACCACTCATCCCGCATTTTCACAGTGAACTGTGAGATCTAGGAATTGGTTATCTCGAGTCAAAACGACAACAGATTTTAAAATCACTTCAAAAAAGAAACAACTCATATACAGATTTTTTGGAAGATAAATAAATGTCAGTAATAATCACACAATGACATCAGTAGAATATATTAATCTAACATATTCTACTTACAGATGTCATTGTGTGATTATTTAGAAAGAGCAAATACCGACGTCGAAAACAATAAGTGATAATTACATAGAAAAATAAAATATCTTCACATTTTTCTAAATTTTTTTGTGAAATTTTAGATGTTACACTAAAAAATTTCTTACTGTTGTAATATTTCTGTATATATACATATATATATTTTTTTCCAAAACTATACTTTTTCAAAGGAACACAATAAAATTTTACATTATTGAAAGTATGTCTTTTTCTAAGTTATAAACAACATAAACTAATCTACTTTATAATGAATACCATTCAAGTTGCAGAAAGACTTAATTTTATCAAGCAAACGTCTCATATGCTAATAAACAGAGAGTTCAAAGCTTACATAAAGAAAATTTTTCTATTTTCATACTTCAATATATGAATTATAATTTCAATACCTGTATGATAATGGACTTCAATGTGATACAGATTTATGTATCGATGTGTATCGAAGGTGGCATGTACGCAATGAGAAATGTCAAGTCAAATGCATACTCTTTGACAGTTCACAATAATTAAACAAAATGGCAAATTTCAAGATTAAATTAATATTCTTAAGTGAATGTCTGAAGACGATAGGGATATTGAAAATTCAACACCACCTGAAGTTATGAAATAGCAAAAAACTTACGGAAAGGTGTTTCACAATTTTTGGACTGGAGAATTGACAATAAGGTAAACAGATTTTTCGAAAATGTTTTTGTTTTTGTTACAAAATCAATCAATTTGAATATATTTCTTTTTGTTGTGAATTATCGTAGAAAAAATCCTGTTTACTACTCGCATGTAATTTCCATTATGATGCTCGTATTCTATACGACATTCGTAGCTATGCGGCTCATGTTGTATCCCTCATATTCGCTTCATAATGACCATCATTAAATGCTCGTTCCATAATACACATTAGGTTCTAGGTAGGATACTTCTGGTTTTTCGAAGGCCAAAATTATTAATGGCGTTTTCATCAGTCTCTAATGTTTATCTTAATTTAACATAGGCAAAGAACACACCCCTCTTTTGTTCATCGTGATTCTTAAAAAGCTTTTATTTGTTCTTTCTAATATGGAAAAACAACACCCGATGTCGACGATAGTAATAAGAAGCGTACACATAATTTTTACAATTTTAAAAGTTTCAGAACTAGTATTACATAAATTGAAGACCTGAAATGCTAATCGATCTAATTGCCATATTTACCAATTTCATTTTATTCCTGCAAAATTATCTATGTCCTGACGCCAATGCACTGCTGAAAGATGCCTAACCTCCTCCAAAATGTTTAAAAAAATTCCAACGGAATGCGCTGTGCGCAAGTCTCAGAGCAATGGAAGTGCTAATTGATCTATGTGCCAGATGTCAAACAACCATTTTGTTGATGTACATCAGTACACTTCTCCACGGTTAGTAATTGTTTACATGTTTAAAAGATGTCTATTTCTACAGATATTAATACTAGTGGACTTTGACGGATACACTTCTCAAGAAAGCCTTTGAAGCCTGGAAGCCTTTGAAATCTGGGTGTATCGGAGAATTCTACGAATAAGTTGGGTGGATAGAGTTCGTAACGAAGTTGTTTTGCATCGGATGGAAAAAGTTACGGAAGTCGTCAAAACAGTTAAAGATCGCAAACTTGAATATTTTGGCCATGTTATGCGCCACCCAGAGAGATATAATATACTCCATTTAATAATACAAGGCAAGGTAGACGGAAGAAGAGGGCCAGGTCGAAGAAGAACGTCATGGCTTAGAAACTTGAGAGATTGGTTTAACAGATCCTCTGCATCTCTTTTCCGAGCTGCCGTCAACAAAATTACTATAGCCAATTTGATAGCCAACGCTCGATAATCGAGCTCGGCACATGAAGAAGAGATTAATACTAGTAGAGCCTTTTGTGATAAATCTGAAATTAGTAGGAACTTCAGGAAGAAACAGAAAACCGCCAGATTAAGTGATAAATCCTATGTTACCCTAAACAAAAAGAAAGAAATCCTAGCAAAGCCACTGCCATGTGAAGAGGTTAGTATAATATTTATTTACAAAATTTTGTAATTTAGGTCATTCTGCTGTTTATGTACATGTGTGATTGTTGATGACAAGTTTATTTATCTTAACAGTTTCCTATTAGAATCTAATGAATAGGTTTTGTTTACTGGTATCACTATTCGATCCACATTTTACACATTACCATACAAAACATATACCCTAACTCATTTCTTTTTTTTTTCAGGTAATTTGCAAGTGTAAAAACAGATGCAATCAAGTTTCATTTGAAATGAAAAGGAAACTGTTTAAGTCCTACCACCAACTTGGATTGAATGACCAAAGTTCTTATTTGATAGGTTTGATAGACATGCTTCCTATTACCAGACGGCGACACGGTTCTTACGATGGACCAGAAAGCAGCCGAAGGCAAAGCACTCTAAGTTACAGGGTACCTGATGGGGAAGGGGAGTTACTTAAAGTATGTAAAAAAAATTTTTAAATATTTTGAAAGTTTCACCTCAAAAAATTTCACTTATTATGAAGAAAAAGAATAGTGGTGACATGGTTTTTAAAGATAATCTTGGTGGCCCCACTACATTTAAATTTACGGAGCATGACAGGAAACAGATTAAAAACCACATTAATTCTTTGCCCCGAGAATAGGGTCACTACGGCCATTCAAAGTCACAAAAGGAGTACTTAAGCTCCGAATTGAACATGACTAGGCTTTTCGCTAATTTTAAACAGAAATATCCAGACAGTGTTGTAAGTGCCAAATTCTATCGAAAAATATTTTTAAAAGATTTCCCAAATTTATCGTTCAAAAGACCAAGGGTAGATACTTGTAAAACGTGCGACTATCTTCATATTCAGACCAAAAACAGAGATGTCGCTGCAGCAAATAAAGCCAAGACAGAGCTAGAACTACATCATAGAAAAAGTGAAAAAGCTTTAAGTAAATTAAAAAAAATATGCATCTGACAGCACAATGCCTAATAGTGGAGTGTGTTGGCCTTCAAAAGGTCTTTCCTCTTCCGAAACTTACACATAGCGATATGTATTATTTAACGCAATTACCTTGCTACAATTTTAATATTCATATTACCGATACCAATGACGGTATTATGAGTGTATGGCATGAAGGCCAATCAGGGAGAGAATAGAGTCAAATGGCTTCCTGTATATTGCAAGCCTTAAATACAGGTATGTTGCCGGCTTACAAGAAAAAACTTGTTTAAGTCAAAAACCATATGTTGGTTTTCTTGTACATTCACATAGTATCTTTGGGCCGATTTAAGTCTGTAGAGCATAAGTTCTTGGTGCCTAGTCACAGCTCTTCTGCAGCAGACCGGAACTTCGCAGTTATAGAAAAGAGATCCAGTGTAGCAAAAATGCAAACTGTTAAAGATGTGGAAAACGTAATTAGATCAGCCAGACCATCAAGACCATTCCGAGTACTAAGCATGGATAGATTTTTTAACTTTGACGAAGCATCTGCAATGTGTATCAACACTAAAGATTTTCTTCTTCTTCAAGTGCCATCTTCGTTCCGAAGGTTGGCGATCATCAGGGCTATACGTATTTTCGAAACTGCTGACCGAAACAATTCGTTGCTGCTACAGCTATACCATTCCCGTAGATTCTTTAGCCAGGAGTTTCGTCTTCTTCCTATGGACCTTTTTCCTGCTATTTTCCCTTGCATAATTATTCGAAGCAGGTCATATCTTTCGCCTCTTGTAATGTGTCCCAAGTATTGCAGTTTTCGTTTTTTGATCGTAAATATGACTTTCTTTTCTTTATTCATTCTTCTCAAGACCTCGACATTTGTGACTCTCTCGGTCCATGATATTCTCAGGATTCTGCGATACATCCACAGTTCAAATGCCTCTAATTTTTTGGTATCAATCTTTTTCAACGTCCATGACTCGATTCCGTAGAACAGCACAGAAAGTACGTAACATCTCATCAGGCGAAGTTTCATTTCAAGGCTCAAATCTCTTCCGCAGAACACTCTCTTCATTTTAGTGAATATGGATCTGGCTTTTTCTATTCTTATTTTGATTTCTGCTGAGCTATCGTTGTCTTCATTTATAAAAGTGCCTAAATATTTGTATTTGCTAACTCGATCGATAATTTCATTGTGTAAATATAAATTTTGGACATTTTGTGTTGATTTCGATATTACCATAAATTTAGTTTTCTTTATGTTCAAAGATAGTCCATATTCTTCGCTGCAGTCTGCTATCTTATTCACCAATGTCTGTAGCTCTTCAAGTGTTTCTGCGATCAGAACGGTGTCGTCGGCAAATCTCAGATTGTTTAATCTAACACCATTTATTTTAATACCTACGGATTGCTCAGAGAGTGTTCTATTCATTACGTCTTCGGAATAGAGATTAAATAGGGTTGGTGACAGTATACACCCTTGTCTCACACCTCGCTTTATTTCGATTTCTTCAGTGGTATTATTCTCTACTCTCACTACTCCTTTCTGATTGTAGTACATATTTGCTATTAGTCGGATGTCTCGTTTATCTAAATTCTTTTCTGTCAGGAGTCTGATTAGGTGATCATGCCGCACTTTATCAAAGGCCTTGTTGTAATCTATGAAACACATGAATACATCTTGATTTATGTCAAGACATCTTTGAGACATAACGTTCAATGCAAACAACGCCTCTCTTGTTCCAAGTCCATTTCCACTAAAGATTTAATGATATCCAAAGTATCGTATTTCAAGATTGATAAAAACGAACCTGGCAACGTACTTACCAAGAAAAACTTCAGCGAACTATATGGGTTTGACAAAAATTGCTACGTCCTCAAGAAAAATATTTCTATTGAACACATAGCTTCCATGGAGCTTACTACTCTACCAACAAAGGTTCCACTAGCAGAAAACAAAAAAAAGGACTTAGGAAGCATGTTAGGATTCATTGATGAAGAAAACAGAGATTTCTACTATGAAATACTGTGATGCCACTTAGATGTTTAGAAAGTAAAACATACCAATGGACTTAGATCTCTTAGAAGTGAAACCTATCAATGGACTTAGATCAGTTTGAAAAAGTATATGGTTAACATGCGTTTTCTCTGTTCTGTTTTTGTAAAACTGTACAAAAATTACAAAACCATCTATTTACATTAAATTGTTTGATTAATACCACTTTTTGTAAATAAAATTGTATTCTGTTAACCTGTACAGTTTTTTTCTTTTCCCAAAAATTTTACTTTTGGCACTTAGATCTATTTGCTTTTCAGGTCTTCAATTATTGTTAACAAAAAGTTGTAAATACGCATTTGCACATTGAGCATTAATAAAGTCTTTTCCTTATATTCAACTTCTATCAAAAGATTTTCGTAAAAAATATTGTTTATTTTATACTTAAAACAATTGCGATACTACTAAATAAATTATGCTTTAAGTCTGAGTTTGATTACATAAATAATTACGATACAAAATTCAAGAGAATTCTTTCCGAATTTTCGGTTTCGGTTAAATACCGGAAAACCTGTCTGGTCTACCTCGACATCATGGTCATTGGAAGTGATTTCGACGAACACCTTGCCAATTTAAAAGTTTTCACTAGACTTAAAAACGCTCACCTACAAGAAAATACCAAGAAGTGCAAGTGCTTCCAAAAAGGTAGCTTCCTTGAGCATGTAATTTTATCCTCGGGAATTGCAGCAAAAAATTAAAATGCAGAAATAAACGCCGTACAAGAATGGTCCACACCAAGAAACAAACGCAATGAGCTTTCTTGGCCTTTGCAGTTACTACCGTCGCTTCGTGAAAGATTTTGGAAAGATTGCCAAACCTCTTTATAACAAAACTGAGAAAAAGCTGTCATTTGACTGGACATCAGACTGCCAGCTTGCCTTCACCACACTCAAGCATAAATTGACAACGACTCCAATCCTGGAATATCCTAAAGAACAGGAACAGGGAACATTTAACTGTCCCTGTTTGTACATGAAAACCAGAGAGACTGGGACAAGCTGGTGCCTCTGTTTCTGCTAGCCTATGAAAGCTCTCAACATGGAGCAACTGGTTATACTCCAGAAATGCTATTGACTGGTCAAGAGATGGAGCTCTCCATCGACCTCCTATATGGTAACCTACCAGACGGAGAACCGTACCAAGGGACATCCCGAGTATCTCAGCGGCCTAAAGGATCGACTGGTTAAGAACCACGATTTCGACACGATAAGGTGCAACTCACTAGTAACCCCAGATTTTGGGATTTTTTTTAAACTACTAAATGAATTTCAATTCTACAAAAAGCTTTATAATCTTTAAACCTTCACGTATAGGTACGAATATTTTGACAAGGATAAGTGGTTTCTATCTTGCTAAAAACATAGTTTTAAATTTAAACAAATATTTATAAGCGCCTCGCGCATATTTCGCCGCGACCGTACACGCGTATTATCATATCCAGCGATAGATTGCTCGAAATGTATTTTCGAAATATTTGGTTCTATGTTTTGAGCAAGATAGAATCCATTTATCCTTGTAAAATATCCTTACTTGTACTTGAAGGTTTAAAGATTATAAATTTTTTTATAGAATTTCAATTCATTTAGTAGTTTTTTAGAAAAAAAAATCCCAAAAATTACTAATTAAAATTTTTTCAACAAAAAATTGCAAATAACTCAAGAAGGAAGCATTTTTTGAAAAAATAGCAAGATAAAAAAAGTATTTATTTCGATGAGATACGCCTAAAAAAATTTAGTCTGGTTATGCTCTGCTTATAGGGGTAAACCGCTCACCTAATACATTTGCAACCAGATTCTTGTTTTTCAATGATGCATAATAATTCATTAGAAGATTTTTTTCATTTAAATACAATGCACATATTTTAAGAGTATCCAGTCTTATAATTATTTATCCTATTTAATATGTCTTGCATAGTTAATGTATTACCGCGAGCTATAATTTTAGTTTCATTAAATTCTCACTATTTAAAATAAATCAAAACCAATCCACCTAGTCGGCTATCGATTAAAGAAATCTCTAAATTCCATTAAAAGACAGGCTTAACGAGATTATCTGGTTTTAGTTCAACCCTTATTCGATTAAGAAATGATTATAAAAAGCAGATTTGACTTTAACGCCTTCGTCAGTTCGATACAAACCTAATGTGGTGGCGCAGCCATGGGGCTGCTCAACTGGACCATTTCTCCAGCAGCCAGGTATGTTAACTATTTTTTAATTTACAATTTGTTTTAACATTTTTGTCTAGTTTCTCCATCGAAGTCTACATAAATGTATTATTGTATTTCCCATTTTCTTTAATATATGATCTACGTTGATTTCTTTCCTATAATCTTTATATTCTTCAGTCTACACTTTTCTTGACGTCTCGTTTCTGCTTCAAACTAGTAAGTTTTACTAGTTTATTTGTATTATTTTGAACATATGTCCAAATTATCTACGTTTCCTTATTTTCTACTCCTTTTAGTTGCTTACTTTGCTTTTTAAAGTCGAAGGCTCAAGAGGACGTCATCCTCTTAAGTTTTCTTATATTATGTTTCATGTCAACAGACAAATTAAAAACTTTTTTAATGATTTGAATGTAAAAATAGAACATTTTACTTGAATTTTTCTGATTGATGAATTGGCCCTTTAAATTTTTATACAATTTCCGATGTTCCTTATGTTCCACTTGTTTGTTCCAATCTTATGCTCCTCATTTTCTTTCCTATCGACATTTTTCTTATGTTCCTTCCACTTTTTTTCCCTATCGCATTTCCGCTCTACACTCTTTCCGTATTTCACTTTACCTAGTGATCTTGAAATTTTTCCCTCTACCTCCACAAAGGATCTTCCCTGTGCAGCGATGACTATGTTATCTGCGTATATGAATTTTTAGTTTTATGATGTATTGGCTGATCTTTTAAGTAGATATGGAATAGCAGATTAGCGATTAGCCAGTACTCTACTCTCTGCCAATCCGTTCTTCTGGGTTCTTCAGCGGCTGTTTTGGCTTTAAAGTGTTACATAAAACTGACTGTTCTGCAGTATATATCGTATACAGTTGGTTAATTTTATATTTTTTGATACTTTGTATACATTGGGGACCAGTAATTTATTGTTCACGGTATCATACGCTAAAAAGGTTCATAAACGCCACGCCCGTAATCTGCTTTCTTTCTTTCTTTAATATGTTGGGTCATATTGAGGATTTATTAACAGCAGACTCTAAGAAAGGAAACCAGCTTGTTCCCGAATCAGAGTTTTATCTATGGCTGCTTGTATGCGATTTAGAACCATGCGATTCATGATTTTGAAAAGGTGGCAAAGCAATGAGATCGGGCACAAACTTTTAATTTAGATGGATCTTTTTCCAGGTTTGAGTAAAGCGATTATGTGAGATATCCTCCACCGTTCCGGGATCTTCATGGAGTACATCCTATTTTATTAAGTCTAATATCCATTAATTTGTGACTGGGCCGAACTGTTTGATTTGTTCAGTCCTTATGTTGTCAGGACTATCAGTTTTGTTATTTTTCATGGTCAGGACAGCTTTGTTAATTTTCACCTCTTTGGATTTTGTGTTTCTATGGCCTTCTTCTTCTTTAAGTTCCATCTTCTATCGAAGGTTGGAAATCATCATGGCTATGCGGACTCTATTGACTGCCGCTCTAAAAAGTTCTGCATTACTGCATTCAAACCATTCCCTTAAGTTCTTAAGCCAGGATATTCTTCGTCTTCCCACATTTCGCTTTCCTCGGATTTTGCCTTGCATAATAAGTTGTAATAATGCGTATTTTTGCCCTCTCATCACATGTCCTAAGTACTCAAGTTTTCGTCTTTTGATAGTTAATATTATTTCCGCCTCATTTCCTATCCTTCTAGTTACTTCCACGTTTGACATTACTTCTATGGCCTTGTGCTGGTTTTTCCATTAATAGCAGTTGGTGTGCTATGTGGTTAGCAGTATCATTGCCTGTTTAAGTTATTGCACGTGACTGATCTTGGTGTAGGTTATCGATAAGTTTCCACACTTTTTTATTGTTCTGTTTCATATTCAAGTTATCTACCAGGTTGGTCCACTTCTCTTTTTTATTTGCAACTAGTATTTGTAGTAGAATCTCCTCTGCTTTGATGGTGTGTTCAGAAAAGATATCAGCCTCGGACAATTCTTTATTTTCAGGGCTTCTTTGGAGTCATTACTAAGACCAGGGATTTACTGAGTGCGGCATTCCCTCGGAATGTATTTCCGCGATATAGATTTGAAAAAGTTGACAAAGGCTTCATATGACTCTACCCTAGGCTGAAACGAGAGAAAATGACTATCGAGATCCTCTATAAAGTTAAACCATCTATCATTTTTAAAATTGAAATGTCTCTTGAAAGTCGCCTTTTAAGTTCGCCTGAATATGTCAAATATTGGGTCAGTATTACGTCTTTAGTATTGGGTTTAGGAAATATTTAATACATTGGCTTTGAAAGGTATTATTGACGAAAAGCAAGAATAGGTTGCATCTTCGTTTCCACCTGCGGCTATTAAAGGATGCAGGGATCTTAGGGCCATGAACCAGTTTCAAATTTTTATACTTTGCCCAGGATTCAGCTTTCTGATCGTTTTCATGCGATCGATTGTGGCAACATGCGATCCCCAAGCGGTACTGTGGCTGTTAAAATCCCAATGTTAAAAACAATTTTGAAATTTTCGCTTCACATATTACTAGGGGTTTAAAATTGAACTCTTCATTTGCAGGTTTGTAAACGTGACCTGAAGTGATATTACTTGTTTGGAATTCAACTGTTAGTTTTCAGTGTTATTATTGCGCGTATTGGAACTAGAATTAATGACAAGATCAGCTTTGACATATATAGAACTACCATGTTAGCAATAAGATCGTTCGATGACTAGATTCATTCAAGGACTTTTGGGTTTAACATTATTTGGTCCTGTGTTGATTTCTTGCATAACAAGCACATGTATGTTATGTTGATCACACGTACAAGTATGTCAGTAAGTAGGTCTTCTTTGGTATTTGAGATCCCTCAATATTAATTGATGCTATGTTTAGGAAAGGCTCTTTTAAGTATCATACGCCTCCTCATCATCATCATCATTATCATTCTGACTTTACTTTTACTACGTGGGTCCTAGCTTCCTCAAGAATTTCTCTCCAGTCGTCCCCATCCATCGCCTTCCTCTGCCAAGCACGTATTACCATCTTTCTTATGTCTTCATCGATGTTATTAAGGAACCTTATTTGGGTCTTCCTCTTCTTATGCCCTATCCACCTCAGACGTCTTATCTTAATATGTTTTACGATATCTGGTTCCTGGTGAATTTTATAAAGTTCGAAGTTGTATCGTCTTCTCCACACTCCATTGTCATACATTGCTCTATAGATTCGCCTTAGTAAAAATTTTTTTTCGAAACGTCCTAATATGTTTTCATTACTTTTTGTTAAAGTCCAGGTCTCTGAATCATATATTAGAACTGGGCGTATTATTGTTTTGTAGAGTTTAATTTTTGTATTTCTCGGTATAATTGTGAATTTAAAGAGGAGATTGAGTAGAAGAATAAATGACCTAACAAATGAGTACAAAAAGATCATGAATAATATAATCCTACCAATATATCAGGACATAGAGGATGTCAATTATAGTCGACTCCGTTCAAGACGACCACCAACAAAAACTGCAAAGGTAGCTGTGGAAAATATGTTCAAACCTCACCGCCGCGCAGCAAAATATTGAAATTCCGTAGGTGAGCATATTCTTTACACAAATAGGGTAAGCAGCCATCTTCACTTTGCGACTGCGGAGAAGTGCAAACGATTGTCCACATCACTGAAGAATGTACTAATAGTCTAAAGCGGCCACTATATTACTCGTTAAGTTGATCGAAGTGCAGTTAGTACGAAAGTGTAGATAGGTACTTCATGCGACTTTGCTTCGCCTCCTTCTACTTCCGATCTGTGTCGGTTTTTCGCGTCCGTGTCAAAGAGACCGACGTTCGAATACGAAGATCAACACTGCATTACTCGACTTCATGAGTATGTAGAGAGTAACCTCGCCTCGACTAACTTCACTTCGACACTTCGTCCGAAGAACTTCGATCGAGAGTGTAGACGGCATTTAAGATTACACTGCAGGATCACTATGTTCATAACTTGGTTAATAAAACACATTTTTACATACATTTAAAAATAAAGGAAATACATTGATAATAGGTTGCTAGTGAAAAAGTGGCCGCAAATATTTTTAATTTAATTAAGTAATAGTAATTAATTTTTTAGCAAAAATTTTATTTTGTTCATTTATTTCTTAAATTCAATACGCTACTTATGACGTATATGCATGTTTTTCATATAAAATTAAAGATAATTTTTTTCGTAGATATAGTAAAAGACAGCTAGCGCGCAATGCTACTGGTTTGAAGTACCCGTTGTGTGAGTTTTAAAGCTTGCGTCAATAAATATATAATAATACATATACATATTATCACTTCTCAAACCAGTGTCGTTACGCACTAACTCTATTTTACTTTATCTTTGATACTTTGCGTTTAGGCAGCTGGCAACCTTAATTTGCGACCATATTAAGAAAATGCTTTAATTTGATATAAAAAAAAGATGCATACACATCATAAGCAGTGTAAATTAAAAAAATAAGTGAACGAAATTAAATTTTTATTTAAAAATGAATTACTATTAATTGAATTAAAAATTTGCGGCCATTTTTTGACTGGAAACCTATTGAACTGAGTTTATTAATCTAATTTATTAACTTTATTTATTATAAAAATGTTCTAACACTTAGTTTATTAAAGTCTTTATTTAATTTATATAAAGTCTTACAATAATTTATTTACACTATTTACACGATTCTAATTTAAATACTACATTTCCGAGTTACAATTCAAACTCGATACAACTATTCAGACTAACTGTTTTCAATAAAAAGATCCTCTCTATATATTAAATAGCCGTTATTGCAGAGTCCCATAGAATTCGGCCGGCGATCCTTGAAATCTTCCGAACATCATGGAAAGAAGACCGGTTTTATCGTAGGGGAAACTACTAAAAAAATACTTATTACAAAAACATGTTTACAGTTTAGGCATGAGTCATATTTATCGTAACACTATCATCAATGTATTCTCCTAATTTTAAATGTATGTAAAAATGTGAGTTTGATTATCTACGTTTTGAACGTAATGACCGTAGTAGAATAGTGTACTATAAACGATTATGATGGTAGGCGAGAAAATTTCATGTTAGCGACGCCGGCATCGATAGAATATCTAAATAACTTGGATGTTCATAACTTTTTATCTCAGTACTGTATGTAATTATACAGGGTGTTTCATTAATAATTGGAAGTATTTTAACTGTTGATTCCTGGGCTTAAAATATTAAGATTTAACCAAAACCACTTAAATAAAATGTGTGGCTCCTTACTGAAATGCAAGGTGTTTTATTTACTAATTTAAAAACTATTTGTACCCAGTACGTATGTTTAATCAACGTTTTTGGCTACTACCAAAGACGTGCCGTCAGGGGAAAGTGAATGCTTGACTCTTCCCAAAATTCTAATTGTACGTTTATAACATTACTTTGGGATTATCAGATGTGTCATAAAAAATATGCTAGTAATAATTTTCGGACGAAGTTTAAGTGAAGGTATATCAATTTGGTAAATCAATTTGATAATGCACATGACTGGTCAAAAAATACATACTTTTTGGAGACCAGCGCTAATCTACATCATTTTATCTATATTTTTAATATAAACTTGTAACTTTAATGTGACATATTGTTCAGTTTCGTTAAAAAATACAATAAAAATTGATAAAATGTTTTATTTATGTAAGCATCTATTAAAACCAACTGTGTATTTATATTAGGGTGATGGACCCACTTGACGGAAGAATTCAACATCTGGGCTGGAATATACCAAGTGAAGAACTCATCCACATTCCAGAACATTGGCTAGCATTTCCTGATGTTGACAAGAGCCTTCATTTCATGCTCGGCATCGTTTACTTCTTTTTCTTTATAGCTGCGATGACTGGAAATGGAATGGTGCTGTGGATATTTTGCTCGTAAGTACTAGTTCTTACACTACAAGTTCTAGACAAGAAGCTCCTTTTTTGTTGGCTAACTTCTAAATTTGCTTTATTTTAGGGCAAAATCGCTTCGAACAGCGTCCAATATGTTCGTGGTAAACCTAGCCTTCTGTGATTTCGTCATGATGCTGAAAGCCCCAATTTTCCTATACAACGCCTTCCATCACGGATATGCTTTGGGTCATACGGGTTGCCAAATTTTTGCAGCCATGGGATCACTATCAGGAATAGGTGCAGGAATGACAAATGCTTGTATAGCCTACGACAGATTTACAACAATCACCAGACCGTTTGATGGAAAAATTTCTAAAGTGAAGGCTTTTTTAATGATCATCTTGGTATGGATTTACACTGTACCTTGGACGATTTTTCCTTTATTGGAAATTTGGGGACGATTTTCTCCAGGTAAGAGTGAATTTCTGTATATGTAGAGTTTAAAAGAAATTTTTATTTAATTTTAGAGGGCTTTTTAACTACTTGTAGCTTTGACTACTTGACTAGGACATTCAATAATAAGGTCTTTGTTGGTACCATCTTTACGTTCTCGTATGTCTTCCCAATGTCAATGATAATCTATTTCTACAGCCAGATCGTCAGCAAAGTATTCAGCCACGAAAAAGCGTTAAGAGAACAGGTAAACTTAATCTTCTTCTGCTATACCAAATACCCTAAGAGTTTCATCTTTTTAGGCAAAGAAAATGAACGTAGAGTCACTTCGAGCTAACCAGCAACAACAGAACGAATCTGCGGAGATGAGGATAGCTAAGGCTGCACTGACTGTATGTTTCTTGTTCGTTGCTTCCTGGACACCTTACGCTGTTCTGGCGCTGATAGGGGCGTTTGGAGACCAGTCGTTACTAACTCCTGGAGTGTCTATGATACCTGCATGTACTTGCAAGCTGGTAGCTTGTATAGATCCTTATATTTATGCAATCAGCCATCCAAGATATAGGTATGTATGAAAAAATTATTTTTTCTTAGAAAAAAATCATCAGGAAGTCATCTTTCAACCAAGTGAATGAATAACAGTCAGCTCGGATTTTATACATATTAACACAGTGTTATTTGCAAAAACAAATATATGAGCATGTATGTTGAAAAAGTATGTGTTTCTCCGTCGCACTCGTATGTTTTCTCTATCACTTGTTTTAGCGTATGTAAGCGTCTATCGTGGATCTTCCTTTTCTGAAACCGTACTGGTAATCTCCTATCCTTAGTTCTGTGTATATTGTTAGTCTGTCTCTCATTATACTTTATATGTTACGTTCAGTAAATTAATTGCTCGGCAGTTTTTACATATTCTATCGGCTCTATGTTTTGGGATTGTTACTATAATTTCCTTCTTTTATTCTTCGGGCATTATTTCCTTATTCCATATATTCTGTATTAGTTCATAAATCTTTCTGTATAGTGCCTCCCCCTCCGTATTTTATAAGTTCTGTTCATATTCCGTTTTCTCCCGATGTTTTTATGTTTTTAAGTTTGCATATTTTATCTTTCACTTCTGTATAGGTCGATTCTTCTTCTTCTGCTTCATATTGTTCCGTGTTCATTATTGTTTCTCCTTCTTCTCTATTCGTTTCTTGATATATTTCTTCGAAATACTTCTGCCATTTTTCTTCTTCTATAGCTATATTAGCTGTCCCTTTTCTGTTACCTAGTTTTAACCATTTGCACAATGGTTTTGAGTTGTGTCTTTTATTTTCTGTTTCTATCTCGTTTATAATTTCTTCTACTTTTTGATTTTTTTTTTTTTTTCGATTTAAACAATGTCTTTGTCTTTTGCCTTTGATTTTTATATTTTTCTCGTCCATCTTCTTTACTTGTTCTTAAGCATTTCAATCTTGTTTTATTCTTTTCTTCCACTGCTAATTTGCACTCATCGTGAAACCAATTATTTCTTCTTTCATTTTGCATTTTGCCAACCACTTTTTCTGCTGTTTTGTTTAATTCCTTGTTTGATTTTTCTTCATCTCTGCATTTACTTTTTTTACAAATCTTCTTTTTACTTCTTTTTGTAATCTGTCTTCTTCTTTTTTACTTCTTCTATTTGTAATAAATTTTGTAATCACTAGCATATGGTCCGAATAGATGTTGGTCCCTCTGTGTCGATTACATATACAGGCAAAATATCAACAAAAATAGCCAAACACATAAAAAAGAAAGGAATAACACCAGCTTTCAGAACAAATAACAACCTAGGCAAATATATTAAAAACAACAAGAGCCAAAATAAAAAACACTTACACAGTGGTGTGTACAAACTTAAATGTGACGACTGCCCAAAAACTTACATCGGTCAAACTGGTAGAAATTTTAATAAACGAATAGCAGAACATAAAAGGGCTTTCAATAATAGAAAAACAGATTCTACATACGCACTTCACCTTCTAGATCATAATCATGCTTTTAATAACAAATTTAAAATTCTTCATATTCAAAATAAAGGCCTTAAGCTATATTTGTTAGAATCTATGGAAATCAACAAATTAATAAACACAGATATAATTCTGAATGACCAACTTGAGACAAACAGTTCTCCCCTCCTCAACCTATTTCATTAGAGACTATAAAGTGTAAACGCGTGCCAAATTTTGTGGAAGTTTTGAAAACAAAGTTTTTAGTGTTTTATTGTTACACTATAAGAACTTAAATTATTAATACATTGAAATCATCTAGATCTTTCATTGGAGCTTACATTAAGGTCAACCTTTTTAAAAACAAAACAATACAAATTCAAAATTTATGGTTAGGTATGTACCAAATGTCAAAAGAAAATAATGCTAACTATCATATATGTCAAGATTAAATTTTAAAACTTTATAAGAATAATTAATATGACAGTTAGCCAATCCCTAAAATTTATAATTTTATTTATTACAACTTTTTTAACTTTATGAAAGCAATTATTGATGAAAAATATCTATTTTTACTTTAAAAAAAATTTAACAAAAAAAGTACCAGATTTCACTTACTATTGTATCTTCTTTCAAAGTTTTTGGGGCTGGAACTTTACTCAAAACACTGCAAAATAACATAAAAGCGTCTCACAAGCTGCAAAAGGGTCTGAAATGACCAGGAATAACAAATAGACTATGGAAGCTGGGCACTGCATTATCTTGACGCCATTTTCAAAACTTGGCTTTTCAAAAACTCAAGCTTTTGCTTGAAACCATGTGGTCACCTTTTAAACTGTTCGAAACGCCGTCTTACAAATCCCTCAAGTAAAACACAGCACAAAACAATCGGTGATTAACTCAGACAAAAACTGACACATTACATTTGAGTACTAAATTCACCTCTCCACAATAAGAAATATGCCGGTTGTTTTTGAAGATTACACACAAGCTCTTTTCCCGCCAAGATCTTAAACCAATCTCACTTCAACTGCTACATGCTACCAAACTTCACTATGACAAAAGATGAAATACGGAAAAACATTACGAATTTGAAGAAAAATTCGGACTCCAATAAAACTAAACACTTTAACAGCGGCTTCGCGAGAGTGATTTCATAATCGTTAAAAATCATTCGCCCTTCCGCATAACGTTCCCATCAACCCAAGTGGATATTTATTAGACGCGCAATACATCACCCATATGTGTTATATAAACAAACTTTAAAATGTGTTTATTATAAATCTCGGCGACGCAGAAAGGATTGAAATAATATTTCGGTGTTTTAATAGATACAGGGTGATTTTTAATACATACGAAAGAAAATACAAATGCTACATCCTCACCATCTGCTTTCCTGAATTTCTGCAATAGCTATCTTGTATTGTTTTAACTGTGTCAATTGTTCTTCATTTTTCTTGTTTTATTAGTATTTCTATAGTTATTCAATACAGAAATCTAAAATTAGCATTTATTATATATTCTTTTTCAGACAAGAGCTTCAGAAGCGCCTTCCTTGGTTAGGTGTAAATGAACCATCTGATACACAGTCGACTGCCACTGAAGCAACAGCACAGCAATCTGCAACAGCGTAGTGTCTGCAGAAGGATGATTATTCGAGATTTGTCTGATTTTGGAGTTTAAGTGATATCTTTGATGTTTACAAGATTCAAATTATATTGTTTTCACATTTTTCTATTTCACTTGAACATCATATATTCGAGAATTCCAAATGATAAGTAAAATGACACGAAATTATATATTTATCAGAAACCTTCTACTGCTCTTTTCTAAAGTATCTACTAATATCAAACGAGAAACACTTCTTTGGAAAAAAGGGTATTTAAATAAAGAAGAACAATAATGTGAAAATAATGTGATAAGACTCTTAATTACAAGAATATTAAGAAAACTGCATTGGAAAAGTGTATGCGGCTTCTGAAATATACATATACAGAAAACGTTGCGAACTTTGTATATCTCATTTTATGCTAGAAAATCAGATATATAGGTAATTCTCAATAACATACTAGATTTGTATCGAAGTGAAGATTTTGGAAATCATTGGAAAATTGACACGGCTATTCAACAAGGTATTTGCATTTGATAACACTATATTATCTGTGGTATAACCACGCCCGTTCAAAAACAAAGTAATAATTTGTAAAAAACATTGAGTTGTTTTTATAATATCTCTAATTTCAATCAAAAGAGATATTAGAAGGATATGAATGTAAGGCATTTGAAAATTTTAAACTACCTGTTATAAAAATGTTATCAAATAAACTGTACATATGTAATCAAATATAATACAAGCAATTAATTATATGTGTAGTTGATTGTCTCTACCTTTCCAATTTAAATTATTTGTAATGTATACGTAGTACGGCCTGCTGCAGTTTCGCAACTGTATATAAACATTGGTAAAATATTAACAGACTTTTTGCTAGTTTTAATTCTCCCCGTATATTTAGCCAAGATACCGCGTACAAAAACACAGACGCTATAGAACATTAAACGGTTGTTAAATACATTGTTGCAAACAAAAACTGTTCTTTCATACATTGTATGTTAACAAGGAGCCAAAGAAAAATGAGTGGCTTTCGTTAAAAGTGCAGATTGCTGGGTAATTAGCTCCTACACGTAGCGTCAATTTGTACAAAACAACTCTTGACACAACGGCCGGGTCAGTCCAGTCACGATCAGTCAGGTACAGACAGCCGTTCCAGTCAGTAGGGGTGGAGGTTGCTCAGTCAACATAGATGAGTTCTAGCAGTGAGTAACAGACAGTCGTTCCATCCTGTAAGGGTGGAGGCCGCTCGACATCAACAATATTTTTGTTCCTGACCTGCCAAGAAGACAGGGGTCTTCACTACATGGTAGTATTTCGCTACTTTACTCCAAACTATATTATATTCTATTATACACCAATTACATTGTTTGCGGTTTCATAACAAGTACAGGTGTACTTTGCTACAAATTCATGTTTCTCTGTGTTGAACTCTATTAAATCTTCTCCCGCGAATTGAGACATTTTAACCTTTATTTGGAACATGTATCTTTAACTTTCAATGAAACATTTTACGTTTATTTAAGTACGTATTTGCTATATTGTATAATAGTTGTACTTTTTTTGACATTTTTATGTATATATAGTAATTTTATATATAGTGATTTTATATGGCAATCAGCTGTTAAAAATTGCTCTTTCCTGTCTCGTCATATTTTAACATACTCGTAATTTCTTTTGTAGACGGCTGGTTTGGTTTTTGTAATATAGATATCCACAATTCGTCTCGTAATGTTTAGTTTTCAAAACAGAAAATTCGTTTATCTTTTGTAAACTCATTTCAACTATGAATAAAATATTTTTCTATGGTAATATACATGTCCAATGCGAAAGGGAAAAACTAGCGAGTTCTAGATTGAACATACATATTCTCCTCGCTTTCTGATGGCTTTATATGTTATATAAAGGTAAGCGTATGTGCAGAAAGCAACACGACCGATTAAAGTATGAGCTAGGATATTCCTTTATACTACGACAAGAAATTAGAAATTGGGGAGGGTGACTCATAAATGTAACTTGGTCTACTAACTGTACGATGTGCAAATCAATACGTCATTTACTAATCAAAATAATATCGTACATGTTAATAGGTAATATGCAGTCTTTTACAGTGAGTCAGCAGAAATGACTGGACGTTAACTATTGCTGACGTGCTATATACCAAGCAGCACTGTTATTTTGAGCCGAAATCTGTTCTTTGTGAGATATTTTTTGAAATTCCTGTTTTTTTGCTTCATCCGACAACTGAACTAACTCTTCTACATTTATAGCATAGTCTTTATCAGGTTTATTGTTAATTGTTTGTTTTTTAATATATTTTTTGTTTTGTCTTTTTATTTCTTTTACCCATTTTTTACATTTTTTTTGATCAAATAATTTTGGTAATAATCAGATGCACTTTTGCCACATTTTGTAATAAATTGTTTAAATAATTTCCACCGTGAATTATACAGTGTGTAAAAGCCAAATGGAATAAATTCATTATTTAGGTTACTGTACATATTTATAAAAAATCCCGAAACACGTCAAATTTAAATTATATCGTGACATTGTTTAACGTGAAAATGCAACCCCTGCCTTAAACCCCCTTAGAATGATAGGTACAACCCCCAATTTTTAAAATAGGAAGTATAGGCTTGTGTATAGTATATCGTTTGAAGGTATTCGTAGACCATAGTATATCGTTTGAAAGGTCTTTTCATTCTCCATTCAAAAATGTTATCGCTTTCAAGTTTATTAAGATTAATTAAGATAAAATAAATTAAAAATAACACTTTATCATGCGGTATCGTAGGGACAAATCAAGATTACGGGTAGTTAGTAACTGTCGCATGCTTAAGAAGGTGTTTCTTGCCTTAAAAAGCTTTCTTAAAAAAGTTTAAACAAAATAGTAGCTTTGTGTTACACTTTATGTTAAAACAGATTCGGAAAGTGCGAAAGATTTTATAGTGATAGTAACTTTTTAAATTTTTTTAAATTATTTTAAACAAAAAAATATTATTTAAACAATTTATTAATTATAAAGAGTTAGTGCACTAGAATATTTTAAGACCTATCATATAAAAAAAGAATTATCTTAGTATCCGTCATAGTTTTTGCGTTGTTTTTTTAAACTTTTACATTGGAATTTAGCTATGCCCAGAATAGCCAGGAACGGCCTTAATTCAGTCTCTTTTAATGCTTCTAGCTTCCAATGTTTTTTGTACTAACTCTTTGATTGCTAGGACGTGGCCGATTTGATTTTCACTGCCATATGGATGTCTCCAGATTGCCTTATGTTGTCTTGGATGCTGAAATTTTGTTGATAGGAAAGCCATATTTAGTGTTGCTGTGAGTTGACAGATTCTGTGACCATTGTCATTTGTTTCTTCGTGTAGAAATCCTTTTCCGTTTCCAACAAGGTCTTTTAAGTATCTTTCTTTCTCCAGTTGTGCGTTTGCGTCTCACAGTATTAATAGAATGTCTTTTTTGTCGTACCATTTCGTCGCATGCTTTATTAGGTTTTCATAGAATTCATCTTTTTCTGTTGGATCTGATGTTTCAGTTGGAGTATATATATTTATTAATGTCATAGTGTTTTCCATTATCCGTATCATATTCGTTATCGTCAGTATCTTTACTTTTTTATGTATAATATAATTCTTTGTTGTAATGTGGTCAACGTAGTTTCCCAAAAGTGATGATCCGTATGAATTCACCCAAGCACGTCCACCCAAGCGCGTCTTATTTAAATAAAGATACACCAACATTTCAACATTTATTAATAAATTAAAAAATAAATTATTTAAAAACATGATCAACAAAACACAACTATCATATTTCTATGATTTTATGGTACAAAAAATGTATCTATTAACAGTATTCACACTAAAGAATATTTTCTTGGAAATATATCCTTTTTATCAAGTCAGAAGAGAAACGCGTTACGTAAAAATCGTGTTCTAAAACTTCTGATACTACAATTTTTGTCTATGCAGTCTCTTGCAGCACCGAAACGTAGGAGAATCTTTGTAAAATTACGAAATATTATCATTTAATGTATCAATTTTAATACAGCGTATGGTATCGTAATTCATCTCAAAATGCTTTTAAACTCTTGTATAGATGATATTGAAACAAAACGATCCGTTGTATGTACACCTAAATAGAAATCAGCATTTTGACAATGGATAATTAAAGAATTCTGAGTATTCTTATGGTCCAGTCTACACTCTTTCGCAATTTTGAATATTAGACAAAACAAGACGGCGATTAAAATAATTTTCCCTTAAACAGTTCTATAAGAGATAACATTAAAATGTTCTGGACAATGAACATGTTTACTCGAATGGTGAAGAAGATATAAATAAGGTGCACAGAAATGACGATATAATATTTTAAAAAGTACCGTAATTATTTTATTAAAAAAACTAAGATTTTTCTAAATACTCGTTTTTGGTGAAATGTGAAACACAAGGAGTACGACAAATCATCGATGTTTTATGTCGTTTACCATTTCAAACGGCTTCGCATTGTCAACATATTAAAATAATTGAGGTCCGATCTGTTTCTAAGACAAAATAAATTTATAAGCATAAATAAAATGAGCAGATCACTACAAATGTTAAGATTTTCTCGCCGTATTCCTACCACTGCGTTCTTCAGATTCCTTCATCAGTTTATATGCAGGTAGATAAACTTGTGTGTTAAGTTTATCGTCAAAATATAACAGACACGGGTTTCGGACCGTATTCGTAGAGCTTCCTATAGAGGTAAATCCCAAGTCGTACAGTTTGCAATATGGAATTTTGAAGTAGAGAAGAAAATCCCAAACATCGGAATAGTGCCAATCGAGAATGGGATTCACTCGCATCACTTGTGGCCAATCGCAATCTGTCATCTAGAATAAAAAATAAATAATGAATCGTGGTTTTTATTACTATCTACATATGAGAATGATTTGTATAAGTACTGATGAAGATATTTACACTAGATATCATCAGAAATTCAAGATTATGGAGCAAAGTAAGTTAATTGAATTAAATTATCATCTATTTGAGCAGTATTAAATATATTTGTCATTTAGACTATTCCGTTTGAAAAGCTACAAGGACCATTACGTCAAGAAAGGAAACTATAATTGTCATAGTATGATTTCTTGACTACAAATAAATCTTTTTTTAAAGGGAACAGTTTAATTTGATTCGATCATCTTAACTCTTAAGTACTGACGCGTAGTCTACCAGACTACGGCTGTTTTTAAAACTGTTTATTTATAGTAATTAATAAAATATTTAGTGTTCCATCAGTGTACTCTCAAATAGCATTAAAATAAAAGTATTTACCAAATATTAAAAATAGATCTCGAACTGTGAACCGAAATAATCCGACAATAAAAGTAAAGCGTACTCTGTGTCTGTCAGACGATACCTCAATATAAGAGTAACTATTATTAGATGTGGGTTATTTGTTTATTGTTACGTTGTGATAGTCAAAAGTGGTCAAAATGAGTAATAAAGCACATTCTTCAGTGTGCGTTTTATAGATGATAATTATGAAAAAACAGTTACGAATTGATATGAAGAATGTGATAGTAGTGGAAGTAAAATAGAGAATACAGAATATGATTGTGCTCTTAAAAATGAGTACGATACAGCATCGGAAATATCGGAAGAGAGTAATAAAGACGAAAATATTGAGGACGATGACTCATCTAATTGAGGTAATATAAAAACCTTCTGGTCTGAAGAATTCTGCTCGTGTGCTTGGAAATAATGCATCCCCTTTAGATGTTTGGAATTTACTGTTTTCTACAGAGATGATTGAGCAAATTATTCACTGGACTAACGCTAAAATCTGTAGTTATCTGGAAAATACAAAAGAACTGATAGTGAAAGTATACTAAAATAAGTGAAATTTGAAACACAGATTCGATTGAAATGAAGGCATTTTTGGGTATGCTAATTTTAACTGCCGTTTTCAACTCAAATCATGAGTGTATTCATACCACTTTTACTACGGGTGGTACCGGAAGAGAAATTTTTCGATGTTTTATGGAGTACAAAAGAGAATAACAGAGTAAAAGGGATAGTGAGAAACTGAAGGTATTTTTTTATAGCATCTTAATATAAATTACTAATTATATTGGGAATAAGCCACAATTTTACTTTAAAATAAGTTTATTTTGACGTTTCGATGCCTTCTCAACTGTCGAATGTAAGTTTTGCGCCTACCATAGTTGTAACGGGCAATCAGGATTCGACTCTGGAGAGCGAACCTGAGAAACTGCTGGCATATCCAAGGAAGTTTAGCAAGCGCGCAAATTACGCACTCCCCCCCACCCCGGAAGCGGAATGAGTCCCGCTAAACCTTTTATCGAGCATTGAGCATTCATTGGAGATGGCAAGTCTGGTTCCGGCAGCCGCGTTAATTCCAGCTCCAATAGCCTATATTAAAGTTGCCGCAGTCAAATGTGTGGCCCACGCTGCCGGTTAATCGTGCGCGGTGCCAACTGGCGTGTCGTGGGACGTCCTGTCGGAAATTTCCACGTGGAAATCAAAACTTCAAAATAAACTTATTTTAAAGTAAAATTTTGGGTTATTCCCAATAAAAATAGTAAATTATTTTATGGATCTAAATTAGAATTAAAAAAATTCACAAATAATATTGATTTACTTTACATGTATTAGGACTTCAAAAAGTTTGATGTAAAAAGTTTAGGTGGGAGGGGGGATCTGGCCATTTGTTTAAATTTTAGGTTGGAGCTTTTTTAAGAGTTTGGGTTTGCGTCTTTTTTATGAGCCAGTCCGGCCCCGTCTGTGCTCCAATCTTTACAAAAAATTATTAATATTGAAACAATAAAAAACTATTTTAATAAGAATAAGCCATAAAAAATCGTCCAGTCAAGGTATGTACATAAACTAATTAACTAAGTAATGACTACTATAAATAGTATAGAATGCATGATATAATCAAAACATCAACCCAATGTTAAAATCCACATGTTATAGCAAGGTGCTTTACTTTTAACACGCAACAAAAACCATTCTTATCAAGTGCTGATAAATAAATAAAAATGTGTTATCTGTTGAAGCGTCACAGGAAATTAATGGTGGCCAAGTGTTTTAGTAAATCTAAAGTCCTTGTTAAAATGACTCAGATTTAGATGATTTAGATATAATCGCTCTGGGCATTCAGGGCTGATAACACGCGTCTATAAGAACATATTAAGAGATCCTATATATCTTAATAATGGACAAGAAAGAGACTACTATATGTTATTTACAGCTGGTTCCTAATGTTTTAGAGTTTAAGTTTTAAGCTGGTTGATTTGGCGTTTGAAATGTGGACATTTAGAAGATTGCTAAGGATTCCATGGGTAGATAGAGTCACGAATACAGAAGTGTTAAGGAGAATAGGCAGAGAGAGGGAAATGGAAAATACAATAAAAGAAAGGTAATTGCAATATCTCAGACATGTGATAAGAGGCGAAAGATACAACATTTTGAGACTCATTATTCAACGATAAGTAGAGGGTAGAAGAAGCGTAGGAAGAAGACGCGTTTCCTGGTTGAAGAACCTGAGAGAGTGGTTTGGTTGCAGCTCAATGCAATTGTTCAGAGCAGCTGCCTCAAAGGTCAGAATCGCCATGATGATTGCCAACCTTCGTCGCGGAGGTGGCACTTAAAGAAGACTGATTGAAGATTTGATTGGTTTGACATTATATTATATTTATTATGACAGACAAATAATAAAATTAAAAAAACACACAACAAACAATTATTGATTACATATGTTAATTCTTAAATTGTAATAATTATTAAGATCTAAATTTCGACATTATTTTGAATTCCTGCATTTTATAAAGAGTATATAAATGATAGTTTTTACATAAAATAGGGTTGTTGTTATCATTTTTATTATTATTAAGGAATAAAACAAACGACTTAACTCAACAATATATTAAAGCAAGAATTGTAACCAAATTAAAAGATCAGATAGTGATCAACCATCTTCTAATTTCATTACAATTCTTGCTTTTAATTCTTTGCTAGCATGTGGAGCCATTTTTTGAGGTTGAACAGAATAAGTTATCTGACCAATTTTAAGATTTGGCAGGATATTACCCAATAAAAGAAGAAGAAGAAGAAGATTTGGCAGTGACAGTGACAGTATGTAAATAATAAATATTTATACTACAAAATACACTGCTCAATTTTTTACAAAATACGCTTTAAGAGTTGTATCAGTTTTTTTAGGAACCAGCTGTACTTCGTAAGTTCGTTTATCTGAAATGTATCTTCTTCTAAAGGTGCCTCTCTTCTAGTGATGCTGGCGACCACATGGACCCGTCTTATTCTACTCACAGAATCTCGAAATAGATCAGCTGACGTTTGACCAGTCCGTTTCTTAAGATTGACCAGCCAGGATATACGGATACGTCCAGGGTCACTCTTGCCTTCAACCTTGCCCTGTAGAATCAACTGTAGAAGTCGGTATTTACTATTTATGCATGTGGCCGAAGTAAGCCAATTTTCTGTTCTTTTCTTTGTTTGAAATTTAGAAATTTACCTAATTTCCCATGAAAGCAAAATTCTGTTTTATTAGGTATTGTATCAACAATCTTTCGCAATTACGAATAGTACGTGACTTGTAAGGGTAAGTTTAGGTAAAGGTAAGTTTAGATCTGACACTTCCCTGAAATTTGTTTCAGACATAAATCTTTACTAATGTAAACAGTGAAACATTTATTTAAACTATATATACATACATCAATTTTCTACGAACAACTAGAACAAACAACCCAAGTAAACCAAGGCGATATATTAATAGTGATAACATGGCCTGGGAGTGATGAATGAAAACGGAGAGCGTTTTACAAATTTTTGTTCCAATCATAGTTTAGTTATTGGTGGAACCATCTTCCCACATAAAAATATCCACAAGGTTACATGGACTGCACAAGGTCGTATAAGAGAAAATCAAATAGACTACATCACCATATCAAAAAGATGGAGATAATCTCTTCTTGACGTACGTAATAAAAGAGTGGCAAGTGAGTATCTTCTCGTAATCGGTACCATTAAAATCAAGATGGCAAAAAACAAAAACACGCGAAACACCAACAGACAAACATACAATTTAGACAAATTAAAAACGGCTCCAGAACGACACATGTTGAGGAAGAAACTCCAACTTAAAACAAGAGAACGTAAAGTAAATAGCTGGGAAGATTTGGCAGATGTTTTGGCAGAAATAGCTGAAGATAAACTATGTAAAAAAGAGAAACATAGAAAAGAATGGATGTCAGATGAAACTTGGATCCTATCGAGGAAAGAAAACTGCAAAAGAAAGATATTTTGCAAGCAAGAACTGTAGAAGAGCGAACCGACAACAAGAATATGAAACAATAAATAAAGCAGTTAAAAGAAATGCAAGAAGAGACAGAAGAAGGTGAGCTGAAGAATTGGCAAAATAAGCTCAAACAGCTGCACGACACAACAGAACTAGAGAGCTATACCAAATTACTAGACAGCTAAAAAAATGGGCTCAACTGTTCAAACACTGTAAGATCCAAGACAGGAGAATTACTTACTACAACAAATGACGAAGTAGAGAGACGGAAAGAGCTTTTTCAGGAAATGCTAGGTACGCCCAGGGAAAACTGAGATGATATTGTCGAAAACCAGCGCAATGTAGACTTGCGTATATCTTGCGAGTCCCCTTCCAAAACGAAGATAACAGCTATTAAATCTCTGAGAAATAACAAGTTTACGGGAATCGATAACATTGCTGCTAAAATACTTAAAACTGATCCGCATCTAACTGCTGAACTGTTGCTTCCCATAATCCGAGAGGTGTAGGAAACAAACCGCATTCCAGCGGGCTGGAAAAGGTGTAACATTGTTAAGCTTATAAAAAAGGACAACCTCACACTGTGCAAAAATTGGAGAGGAATAACCTTGCTTACCACAATAAATAAAATCTTCACGACCATCACACTTAAAAAAGATTAACACACAAGATTGAATTTCGAGCTGGTCAAGCAAGCTTTAGACCAGAATCCTCCTGCATAGACCAAATTAATACTGTTAGGGTAATAACGGAACAATCGGTCGAATGGAACATACCTCTATACATGTTTTTTTTTACTTCGAGCGTGCCTTTGACAGCTGATCTCATGCTGCTTTATGGTAAATTTTAGAGCTAAGAAACATCCCGCATAAAATAATTTCCATTATAAAGTCACAGTACACTGAGGCGAAATGCAGCGTGACACACAATGGAACCAAGAGCGACGAATTTGACATACTTACTGGAATCAGACAGGGATGCGTGCTTTCTCCGTTTCTTTTTAATATAGCAAACTAGACTCTAGACTCTGACATACGCCGGCGATCTAGAATACGCCGACGATATCTGCCTGTTAGGACAAAGGTTCCAAGATTTAGTTGATCAATTGGAAACACTTTCCACTGAAGCTAATAAAGTAGGTTTGAAAATCAATATTAGTAAAACCAAATCCATGAGAGTAAACGCAAGAAACAACACGCTATTTACTATCAACAACATGGAAAACTTTACGTATCTTGGAAGTGTCATAACGGAAAGCGGAGGTACAGAGACCTATATTCGTATGAGGATACGAAAAGCTCAACAAGCATTCAGCATGCTCAACCCTGTTTGGAGATCTAACGAGTATACTACAAGGACAAAGATCCGCATATTCCAGTCAAATGTCATGTCTGTTCTATTCTACGGATGTGAAACCTGGAAAGTAACAAAAACCCTTAAAGATAAACTGCAGATATTTATTAATAGACATCAAATAAAGTCCAAAAAGTGGGGTTGTATTGGTCACACACTCAGAAAAAATAATTCCAGTATTGCAAAGATTGCCCTAGAGTGGAATCCCCAACGAAAAAGAAAAAGAGGTCGCCCAGTACAAACTTAAAGAAGATCCATCATGGAAGAAATAAGAGGTCAAGGAAAGTCTTGGAATAAGGTGAAGGCCTTAGCGCAAAATAGAACCCGATGGCGAGTTTTCACTGAAGCTCTATGCTCGACTTAGGAGTTCAAGAACCTATATATATAATATATATATAATATATATATATATATATATATATATATATATATATATATATATATATATATATATATATAATGGCACAACAACTGCAGTTCTAAACACATACCCTTAATACCCTTAAAACCCCTTATAAATTTTGTCATATAAAATGTATTAATTTTTAGGAGTCTGTCAGATGGATGGTTAGTGAATAAGAAACATATCTGTAACTTTATCAAGGGTTTCCTGTTTCCTGTCAACGCGTACCCACTGCTTGCCTTATGTCATAAATAAATGCCAATCAATTATAAAAGTAGGTTTTCCCATTCAAGGTCGACTGATAATTATATACAATGCACTGCAAAATCCTCTAATGTTGTTTATTAAATTTTACTATGTATTACTAATCTGTATTATTTTTATAGCTTATAATGCGGAAATCCCGATATAAATTAATAAATGTAAATGAAGTATATACAACGTTTCAGTTTCTACATTCTTTGGAAATATGTTTAACTTGTCAATAATAAAAAAAAACGTGTATTTGAGAATTCAAACCAACTCTACATTTGACTAACTGCATAGAATAACTAAAACTTTAAACATTATTATATATATATATATATATATATATATATATATATATATATATATATATATATATATATATATATATATATATAAGTAAAAGGTTAATGCGAGTTGATAGTAATATAAAGGTAAAAGATATCGGCATAGCTCGCAACAAAGGAAAAAATATATAATAAAATATGTGTACAAGATGGAAGGCAACCGTATATACGTATTTCTGACTATTGGTCCTCTTCAGTACGGTGCAGCCAAGTTAGAAAAGGTGCATATTAACTTGGGAATTGGTAGCATTGCTCCTGTAGTGATCCTTTCCCAAGTTAATATGCTCCTATATACGTATATACGGTTGCCTTCCATCTTGTACACATATTTTATTATATATTTTTTCCTTTGTTGCGAGCTATGCCGATATCTTTTACCTTATATATATATATATATATATATATATATATATATATATATATATAAATATCTGCGTTTATTAGGAGTAGACGCCCATCCGGTAGGAATCTATGGAGGAGTATCACCAAGCCGCAATCGTTCATCTCTTGCTGTACTGCTCCTCCATAGATCGATCACCAGCGTGTTCTAGTCTAAGTAGCATATGTATTTAGAATTTTAAACTACTACGTTAGCCTTTTTTTGTTTTTCTGTCCCTTGCCAGATATCGAACTCACGCCGATAAACCACTCGACGGTGAAACTAGTGGAATTAATATGAAAATTATTAAATCCCCTAAACAAAAAAATTTATTCCCATGGGAGTCACTAAAGGACCCAACTGATTCTGATAGGACCACTCACGAAAAGAAATTAACAAAAAAAAAACAGAACTGTAGCTTCATCTAAAGGGTCGGGTGTATGAGAATGACGGCTGTCATTCCCAAAGGATACCCAGACAAATCTGTGTCTGAGAATGACGTTGGGGCTATAAAAGTTGTCCTTGCTAAACTTATCGAGAGCCTCCTTGAACTCCTCGTTAGAAGAGTCAAAATAAGAGGTCAAAAGGCCTTACTACCTTTTCCAGCAAGATAGTATTATCTCGTTGGAAGAGGGCAAAACAAAACAGGCGGTAACCATCAAGGAACCAAAGCCCGCAACCACTACTTCAAAAAAAAAAAAAAACAAACATGTACACCGGTGTGTATTATGTTGTGTAGCATTGATAACAACGCTGTGGTACTACAGCGTCCAGTACAGTGGCGCACCCAGGGGGGTTTTGGGGGTTAACCCCCACCCCCCGGACCCTATTCCGACACTGTTACTCACACATTTTAAGGACTCAAAATGGAGGTAGCATCATAAAAAAAATTTCGGTGACCAACCAAAACCCCTCCAAAGGCAAATTCTAGGTGCGCTACAGTTCCAGTATTTCGACTTCTGATAGGACTTATCCTATCTGAATTCTGAACATCCGGTTTGCTAAATACGAGGAAATTGGTCTCGTCATGGTTGTCCTGTATCCATAGTTCTTAATTGGGAATTTTAAGGACAAATTCGACGTTCGAAACAATTTTTTCAATAGGATTTTTTTTTTTTTAGTAATGGCTGAAAAGTGGTGGTCTTTCTGTTTCTGAGGAGTACAGTCCTTTGAAGATTGAAGAGTTTTTGGGATTTAAAATTGAAGATTTTCGAAAAAAATTGAATACATTCGCATAGTAATGTCAGTTTAACTTAAGAAAGTATGATGTTCTTAGCTGGGTATTAATTTTCATGATGATATTCAATTGGAAGCCCTGAACCAATTAATAGTCACGATGGCAGTTAAGTTGAAGTGCTTAGACAATTACAGGCCAGCTGCTGGATCTGCAGAACTTGAGATATATTCCTTATACTGCATATCTTCTTTATTGTGTATACCCTTCAGGGATGTTGTACACGAATGTATCCAATACAGATCCAAAGACTGAATAGACAAAAACTGAGTTAATTTCAGACTCTCGAAATCTTGTGGAAACGTTACAATTGTCTCGTAGGCGGAAACGCATGTGATACACATTACCACTTGGTAACACATTTTTTCAGACAGTCCTCTTTTAAGGCTTTGATGTCTTTTGCTTCTGAATTTTAGACTACAAACAATATCTTTAGAAACTGTCAGCAACAGCCGATGCAGGTGCCAAGGCATAAAAGTATAAGGAGAAAAGGGGGAATGAGAAAGCTGACAAGTTATCAAAACAAGAAGCAAAGATTCTGGCCCCAGAAGCCTTTTGCCAACAAAAGCCATGTTAAAAGGTATCTGGGAACATAAATAGATACGATCCCAATGGCTTAACAATCCAAGAATGACGTAGGTAAAATTATTTGTAAAATTATCGCCTCAAAACTCAAAAGTGTCTTGTCGAAATGAACAAAAAAGGGGATTAAGTATTCAGCAACACTCTTCTCATAGGACAGTATCGCTGAAGTATAATTACAATAAAAGGAGCAAGTCAGAGAGTGAAGTTTGTGACTTGCATTATACACTATACTTTTTAAAAACAAACTCACTAGAAATGTGTTCAATATCTCCAGAAGCAATGAAATTCCAGGTTTGACTTTGACTAGGTCAGGGTTATTCACAAAACATTTTATTAGGAATAGCAGCGACTCTAAATAGCCTACAAAACCAATTACAGTGTAATTGTCATGATATTAACATATATAAAATTAACTAACTTTAGTTTCTATCAATGGTCTGAATTAGTTTTATCGAATTTATAAAATTATATTTAATTGGTTGTAAACGATGATGATACTGTTCTTAGAAAAATTTTATATTATTTTAATCTAATCTAAAGTTATATAATATGTATCTAATCTTTATCTGTACAAAAACATAAAAAATAATGCCACATTAAAAAAATTTGATTCTCCGAAATAATTTACTAAAAATCACATTTGGAATAGAAAAATCACACTTTTGTATACCAGAACATTGGAACTTAGTTAAGCAGAACTAAAAACCCCATTAATGAAGGAGAATAATAAAATGATAAAAAACAGTTAATATTTTTTTCATTTTATATAACAAAAACTACTAGTCTACAAGCCCATGGGATGTTTTTAATGGGTCAATTGACCCAGCATGAATCACATATAAAACAATACTACAATATGTAATAACAACTTTAGAAACTATGCTGTCAATTCTTATCAGTACATGTGAGTCATAGTTAAGATAAATTTACCACTCAAGTGGGGAAGGGGACAACATTACAAAACAGTATTACAAAAATACAACATAATTCTGAATGGCCAACTTGAGACAAACAGTTCTCTACCTCAACTTATTCAGTTGAAGACTATAAAGTGTAAACACATAGGTACCAGAAATAGATCACGTGAGAAAGGCAAAAGGAGATCACAGCTGTAGTGATAATAAATTATAATAAATTTTGTGGAAGTGTTGAGAACAAATACATATTTTCAGTGTTTTATTGTTAGATAGTTATTTTCTCATATTTATTATTCTTATTCTGAGAAAATAACTAAAGACATACAAACAGTCACTAAGAAACTTTGTTGCAGAATAAGAAAACAAAAAGAAGCTAAACTAAAACCCGAGACTCTAGAACAGATAGAGAAAAGAAGAAGAACGAACAGAGATAACCCGGACTATAAAGCGCTCACCAGAAGCGTTAAGAAAAATATTCGAAAAGACCTCAGAGCTTATAGAACAAACCAGATTCTTGAAACCATAGAGAACAATAAGAACATGAAAGTACTAAAAACATGTAAATCCGCTGGCAGGAATAAAATCATAAAGATAAAAGACGACCGTGGAACATTGTGCTCGCATAAGGAAGAGATCGTTAGAGAAATCCGAAAATTTTACGAGAAGCTGTATACTTCTACTATTCCGAACCCCGGTATACCAACAAAACATATCTTAAATGTGGGCTCAGAGGATCTCCCTGAAATAATAACATCAGAAATTAGAGCCGCCCTAAAACAAATGAAAAATGGGAAAACACCAGGAGAAGATAAAATTACTTCAGAGATGCTAAAAATGGGAGGCACTGCATTAGAAGAGGCAATAAGAGCATTACTGAATAAATGCCTATTGGAAGGACAAATACCAAAAGCATGGAAAAATGCGGAAGTCATTCTACTCCATAAAAAAGGAGACGCCGCAAATATAGAAAACTACCGACCAATAAGCTTGTTGTCACACCTTTACAAACTACTAACCCGAATAATAACAAATAGATTGACAGCTAAGCTAGATGCATACCAACCGGTGGAGCAAGCAGGCTTTCGTAAGGGTTTTAGCACTATCGATCACTTGCAAACAATCCGGACAGTTATTGAAAAAACAATAGAGTACAACATACCACTACATCTGGCATTTGTCGATTATCACAAAGCATTCGACAGTATCGAGAAATGGGCTTTCTTAACAGCATTGGACGACGCCAGAGTAGATTCAAGATATGCTGCCCTTCTTAAGAATATATACGATGATGCTACTTTTCACGTAAAAATAGATGATGATCTGGAAACTATGAAAATAGACCTTGGCAAAGGCGTGAGACAGGGTGACACCATCTCACCCAAGTTATTTACTTTGGCATTAGAAAATGTCTTCAAAAAACTAAATTGGGTCGAAAAGGGATTAAAAATAGATGGAGTATATCTTAACCATTTGCGTTTCGCAGACGACATAGTACTAATAAGCACAGATATCCATGAACTAAAATCAATGCTACAAGATTTAAATCACAAATCGAATCAAATAGGATTAAAAATGAATCTCGACAAAACAAAGATATTAAGCAACAGCCTAGAAAACATCACGATAGATAACATCAATGTAGAAAAGGTAGAACAATATATATATCTAGGACATGCAATTAAAAACGAAAAGGAAAATCAAACCCTAGAAATTAAAAGAAGGACACAATTATCATGGGCTGCTTTTGGGAAGTTGAGCTTCATTTTAAAAGACAGAAAAATCCCAATACACTTAAAACGAAAAACCTATGACACTTGTATACTACCAGTTGCAACTTATGGATTGGAAACTATGGCAATAACAAGAAAAATGGCAGAACAATTAAGAGTAACTCAACGGGCCATGGAGAGGGCCATGTTAAATATAAGCCTCAGAGACAAAATTCCTAACACCGAAATACGTCGAAGAACTAAAGTAACCGACATCATGGAAAAAATAGCGACATTGAGATGGCAATGGGTAGCACATGTAGCAAGACAAGACACCAACAGATGGTCTCATAAAGTGACATTCTGGAGACCTCGAGAAACAAAAAGAAGCGTGGGAAGACCCAAAAAGAGATGGATAGACGATATAACAGCTGTAGCTGGAAAGCAGTGGATGAGAATTGCAAAAGATAGGGAAGCGTGGAAACAATTGGAGGAGGCCTATGTCCAACAATGGATGAATGAAGGCTGAAGAAGAAGAAGATTGTTAGATAAAACATTACCTATTTATAAATCACCCTGTATAGCCAATATAGAAACTGCGATAACCCATGATATTCCTTGAGCAAACACAGGTGTCAGGTTTATTTATTTTAGCTCCTAACCTACTTTCTCCATACTTTATGTTCCTGTGTTAAATGTTTTATTTTTAACTTTTACTTCTATACAATAAGTCAATTGGGGGCAATAGAACCAGTTTTTAACAGACAATTTAAAAAAAAATCTTTTACTTCTTTTTTCCCACTATTTTCCTGCTTTTCCTTGGTCCATCTCTTTGTTATTTTAGCTTTTATCACTTTCTTCAGTAATTTATTGTCATTTATCCTTAATATGTGTTCAAACCATTCAAGTTGTTTTATTTCTATTTTCTTATCTTGTTCTTCTTCTTCTTTTCATGTAGACATGACTCTGTTTTTCAATGTGCCTCCAGTAAGTTGTTGTTCCATCGTTTTCGTGGTCTTCCCATTAATTATCTTTCTATTAGGGAACCGTCTCTTACCTTCTTTACTGCTATATTTGTTGTCATTTGGCTTATACGATCATTTCATTCTGCTCTATACTTCTTACTATATTTCTTACCCAGTGCTTGATGTTCTCCACCTTGCATATACGTCATATATCTGTACTTCTACCCCTGTCCCATAGTGTTTTACCATCAAGTGTTTTCTCTGATGTTTCTAACATCCTTTTTGTCCTCTTTGTCAGGTCGTGTTTCTGCTATTTCTGCCATATATGTTATTATTGGTTGTTATATTTTTTTGCTCGAGCTGTTCTTATATCTTTATTTTTATCTTCTTATATCATCATACTCTGATATGGCCATATTCAAAGTATGAATGAGACAAGATTGCCGCTGAGACCTTGGAAATGGTGACCAAATGGAAGGAGGAAAAGAGGATGTACTAGATTACAGTGGAAATGGCAAATAAAAACAACAATGGGAAAAAGACACCTCACTAAGAAGATATATATGACAAGGTGATTGGGAAGTGGTAAACAGCAAACAGAATATGCTGTGTAAGGCCATGGATAAGTAAGTAAGTTATTGGTATAAGTACCTAAAACTTTTTTGGCCTTAACTTAAATGTGTTATTATAATTTTTTATATTAAGCTAACCCTCTAAACTTTGTATATGATCTAGTGGTGGGCTAAACTGTGATTCTGTAATCACAGTTATAACTGTGATTGTGATTTTTTATTCATTGTGAGTGTTATCTATGATTGTGATTTAACAGAGGAATGAAATAGTCATATGTTAAACTCTGAATAAAAAGTGTCATTATAAACCATCATAAAATTCTACACATGTTATTATTATGTATATCCGATATGGTCGAATGTTTTATTTGCATGTATTTTTTTAAATTAGATGTGCTCGTTTTATAAGACAACTGTGCCTTATAAATATTGAATGACGCATAATTATCATCCACTTCTACAAAAAGGTTCCATAAACTACTAATTTTTCTTTTTTTATTTGCCACTGGTGGCATTTTTAAAATGTAGGAGAATAAAAATTATTGAATATCGATACAAATAGGGCGAGTTAAACAAATTCACTAAACTGAAACTCTAAATATTTTATTTTCTTCAAATCATATTTGTTTATAATCAAATAGTATACTAAACTAGCGATGTTCATATTCCGCCAAAGGCGATATAATATTATCTTTGCGTTTGCATTTCTAATTAGAAAACGACTTTACAATACCGCCGACTACCTCTATCTCGTTTCTTGTTATCCTGTTACACATCTCTCATTTCACAACTTTGTGACTGAGACGAGAACGCGAAATATCATGTTTTGGTGATAAAGAACTACAGACATAGAAGAGGAAAAGACTGAAATCACAGTCACAGTATATTTTGTTCTTATTCACAAGTCGCGATTGTTATTTCATAATCACAGTTGTTAAATCACAGGGTAGTGATATTTAGCCCACCTCTAATATGATCTCAACAGTGTGTATACCATTAAGTGAGTTGAACCTTCCAAAGGCCTGCATATAGTTATAGATGTTCTGTTGGATTTAAGAGAACATATTTCACAAATTACCAATAGAGCCTTTAAGCAACTTTTAGATTTGTTATGTGTTGCAGTAGAGAATTATCAATTAGATCTTTACCATTATTCTATTATACATTGGTGTGCTCCATAGTTAATAGTACCATTACTGTCCCATATTTAAATATGGATCATGTGTGTTGGTCTCCAGATTATACTGTACAATAGGCTTCCCTAATGCTGGTAATAAATCACATGATTCCTTTTCACCACAATAACTACTGTTTTTATAATCCAATCTTTCAAATGCTTGGACATTTTCATGAGAATCAATTTCAACTAGATTTGCATAGGTACAATGTCTTACAACAAAGTTAAAAAATAGTCAAACAGTTGTGTTTGATCTTGGTTGTATCTTAATTATTATTTATTTTTATTGGAAATCGCCATAGTAATAATTTTCTCACCCTTTGGTATATATCATTTAAAAAATTTGATGAAAATTATTGACATTATGTTTACTAACATTTATAGCCAACAATAAATGAATAAAATTTATTTTGATCTTATTAAATGCAGAGTAATAAAGTTAGAATATAAATTGTATTGATTACTACAAAAATTTGTAGTTTGGAACAACTTTGGTACACACTGTATAAGTAATAAATAATTATCATATATCTCACCTGCATATCTTCCAAATTCTCTGAATGTGGATCTGTTCTCCTGGTACCCATAAAACAAGCTTGTAGATTAGGCCTTGTGGTCAAAACCTCCTGTAAAGCATCTTTGATACCACCCATCACCACCATTATATCCAGATTGTAGTAGATCTGGCAGAGTGAAATGAATTCTTCTTGTTCTGGAAATGGTTCTTTGCCCTGTACATAGAGACAGAACATTGGCTTCTTATAGTCTGAATAATTGACTTGTAGGAAGGCATACACTAAGTGTAAAAGAACTGTACAATCTTTGCCGCCATTGAAACTGAGAAAGGTGTTGTCTGGTCCATATTTTGTAATGCATCTTTCAATTACCTGTAAATAATAAAATGATATTATAGATATGTTTTAAGTAACTACCAATTGATGTTTTTAGTCCTGGAAATGCCAGGAATGATTTAGTGGTGGTAAGTGGACAAAACTATCATGCCTTAAGGACTCTTAGAGTGCATAAAATATAAGATCTCAAACTGTTTCAATAGAAATCTTATGACTTTCCAAAAGCAATAAAACAAGTGCTATAATTAATAAGAATTTATCAGAGAAGCTGCAAACCAATAATACACAAGTCATTTGTTTTATATCATTGTATGTAGTTGTGTAGCATAGCATAATGGAAATATATCATATTAATAAAAAAGTTTCTGTTTTTTCTAGATCATATCACCTACATTTTCTATAATATCTTGAAACACTTACAAAAAGTGAATATTTAAGTACATACCATTAAAATGCATGTAATTATAGCTGTTATCTGTAAAATGTGATATAATTTTAATTTTTTTACATATTTCCAATATACAAAACTTTCTGAAACTGTTTTCTTATGGCATGTCTAAGTTAAATATTATGTTTATATGGTATTAAGCCACAATTGATTATAATGAAAATTACATTTTATAACTATTGTTTAACATTTCAATTTTCACTCCAGACATTGTTTTTAGAAAAGATTATTTGAAAAAATAGTGAGGTGTTTTTATAACCAAAAAGTTGCTTAGTGGTTCTGGTATTTCAAACTGCTTGGTGACTTACTTTGGCATCCATGGTATACACAAATAGCCATGCTTTTAGTTAAAAATTCTGAGGGTGGTGCTTTTACTCTAGGGATTATATCAAATTCTGATTATTTTGTGTGTTTGTGTATTATGCATCTGTATATATGTTTATGTATTATGTGTTGTATATATGTATTATAGAATTGTAGATAATGTGTCTCCAACTTTCTATTAAAGTTGGTATATTCTTGCTGACTTCTTCTTTTAGTATGTTGTATTAAGTATTCTACTAATGGGTTTGCTACATATTTTTCTCTATTAAGTAGGATGAGAGCCGCTTCTTTGATTTTTCCCTTTTTCATGTATGTTTCTTTCATGGCTATTGATGCATTTTTCCATTGTACTCTGTGCTCATGGTCCAGGTATGTTTGCATATCTTTGATATGTCTTAGTCTCTGTTTTTGATGTATGTTTTATGCTCGTTTATCCTGACATTTAGTGATCTTGTGGTTTCTCCCACATAGAAAATGTTGCATTCATAGGGTAGTTTATAGTTGCAGTTCTTTGATCTCTCTTGGGTGTTGTTAGGTTTGGTTTTGGACAGAATAGATCTCACTGTACTAATGTTGTTGTGATGTACTTATTTCCTATCCTTTGTAATTTTTCTAATTTCTAATTATAAAATGTAATTTTCATTATAATCAATTGTGGCTTAATTCCATATAAATATAATATTTCATATAAAACTATATTAATTTACTTACTGTAACTCAGGTGATATTATAGGCAAAGATGATAATGCATTTTTCAATTGCAACTTACGGTTATAGTTAACAAGTAACATTGGCAAGCAAAATTGAAACAAAAAGTAATAATAAATCAAATGAAAACCTGAGAAATCCCATATCTTAGGAATTGATAATATAAAATTGAATCCAATGCATAAAAACAATAAGAAAGAAAACCATATAAACTCCTCCTTTAAATGAAAACTAAAAATTTTATATTCAAATGCTTTAACAAGAAAATATATAAAGGTTAATTATATTGTATATCACAACAAATAGCAACAACACAACAGCTAGAAATGCCAAACAAAACTTTAGCATAGATCATTATAATTTTGAGTTAGTGAATAAGTTTACCTATATCCATTCTCTCATACAAATGATAATGACACATCTGAAGAAGTAAAACAAAGGGTAGGTACTAATAGTGAACAAATGTTACTTTGGACTAAATAAGCAGCTAAAAAACAGTAGCAAGTAGCAATAAATAGAACATGCATCATATCAGTGCTGACATATGGGTCAGAAACATGGATCATCTCTAAAACAGATGAAAATTGTCTGCTCATCTTCAAAAGGAAGGTACTACACAGAATAATGGAAACAATCTGTGAGAATGGTATTTGAAGAAGGTGATAATTTCAAATTGTATGAGAAGTAGGTATAAAAAAATAGTTTCAAATAATATCTTTCATAAAAATAGGTAGGCTTAGATAGATTGGACATGTGTCAAGAGCAAATGAAAATTACCCACCTAGACAAACTCTATTAGCAGCAACAGTAGGAAATAGGAGTAGAAGTAGTCACTAAGACTGAGATGGAGGGATGGTGTTGACAAGGACATGGGGAAGATCAGCACAGCAAACTGGCAATGGTTGGGGATGAACAGAAACCATTGACGAAATAGACTGGGGAAGGTTGAGGCTTAACTAGGCCTGTAGTAGCACTGATGATGATGATCACAACAAATATATAAAATTAAATAGAGTGCAATATATTATAACACAGAAATTAGCTGAAAAAAAAATGTGCAAAATAAGTATAATATGGCATAAGCTTAAACATTTACAATGATATGACTTTGGACAAATAATACTAGCTATTACAATATTAAGTTTATAGGAAGGTCTCACTCAAAATGTGCTAAACCAGTATTTACTTATTTTTCTACAAGATACAAAAACACTGTATATTTACCTCTAAACTCTTAACAATATGTTGATCCCCACTATCTAACACTTTCTTTAAAGATTCCTGGTCCCCATATGAATATAGAAATTGTCTGTTAAGTCTACTTGCTAGCATTTGCTCTACTTCCACAACATTTGTAAGCTGTTCACTGTTCACTTCAAGAGTTACAAAGTCTTGTTCTTTATGTACATTAACAGTAACTAAATCATGTATTGAGTCTATAACGCTTTTTGTATTACCATTAGTATATGCTTGAATGAACTTCTTATATAATGGTGGTGTAATGTATTGCTCCAAGTGAGATTTCAAAACTTCCTTAAATTGATCTTTGGCATATTCTTCCTTAAGAACAAAGATCCGTTGGAAATATATCACAGGATAAGTAAGTGTATTACTTGTAAGTAATTTGGCTTTGGAAGGCAAATCACAAAATTCATGTTTAGGCTTAACTTTTCCAGTAAGACTTAAATCTTTATCACATAGTCTTACTAGAGCTTTAAGAATTGTATTATTATTGCCTAAAACTAAAAGAATATCATATTGCTTTGAAAGCTCAATAAGTTGACTTGCCACAAAATTATCGTCGTCAGCTGTTAACACCAATTTCTCTACATGGTACTTCAGTAATGTCAGCTGTGTTATAAGAAACTCATGCACTATATTTTCACTATTCTTTTCCAAGGTACCATCATTCACTAACACCAGACTGGCAGATTTAAACATGTTCATGATAATGAATCACTTTCACTATTTAATAATTGTATCGGTTTCTTATACCTGCTAGAATCTACTACAGGTACTAGTAATTCGTTATGCGAGTTACACATTTCATTAGTTGGTTCCTGTTTAAAACAGGGTTATATAAGACGTCACAATTTGATGCATTAAGCATGAAGGTCATCTACTAGTCTACTACTACAGTACATTTGAACTACGAGCAACAACACTACTGTTTTTATGACTATCGCGGAATTATTTAATTGTCAAAAATAATATTACATAAATAAGATGCTACTGATTATTTTTTAAAAGACTGTGATTCAAAAATGAAAGAAATAAAATGTCCCAATATTAAAACTAAATTGGAAACCACAATTTTTGAAGATATTCAACAGGCTGTAATGGAAGACAGAAATAATAAATAATTTCATCATCATCATCACTGGCTCGACAACCCTTTTTGGGTCTTGGCCTGTTCTAGGATTCTTCTCCATTCCGATATGTTTCGTGCTTTTTTTCTCCAGTTTTTTATTTTTAACGTTGTTATATCATTTTCTATTTGTTCTAAGTATCTCAGTTTCGGTCTTCCTCTTGTTCTTTTTCCTACTGGCATCTGTTTGAATATTTTGTTTGGTATTTCGCCTTCTTCCATTCTTTCTACATGTCCTATCCAACGCAGCCGTCCTATTTTGATGAATGTTATAATATCCGGATCCTGGTATATTTTGTATAGTTCAGAGTTGTATCGTCTTCGCCATATTCCGTTTTCTTTTGTGCCCTTATATATGTGTCGCAAGATTTTTCTTTCGAAGGTGGCTAACAACGTTTCCTTTCTTTTAGTAAGTGTCCAGGTTTCTGAGCCATATGTGAGTACCGGTCTTATTAGGGTTTTATATATTTGGCATTTTGTCTTTCTTGCGACGTTATCTGATCTTAGGTCTCTAATTAAGCCATGGTAACATTTATTTGCAATAAATATTCGCCTCTTCACTTCCTCCGTAACGTTATTATCAGACGTGACTAGGGATCCCAAGTATATAAAGTTTTTTACCTCCTCTATGTTGTATTCTCCTATTGTTATATTTTGTGGCTGCCTTATTTCTGCGTTTTTTCTTACCTGCATATATTTTGTTTTGGTCTGATTGATTTTAAGACCACTATTTTGTGCAGCTCGTTCTATTTGGTTGTATGCCTCTATCATTTCTCTTCTTGATCTTGCGATTATGTCAACATCATCTGCAAATGCTAGTATTTGCACGCTTTTATTAATGATTGTTCTTCGTGTATTGACTGTTGTGTCCCTCAGTATTTTCTCGAGCACGATGTTGAACAAGATGCATGATAGAGCGTCTCCCTGGCGTAGTCCCTTTTTCACATCTATTGTTTCCGTTAATTCATTTTGTATCCGGATTCTACTTTCTACTTTTAGAGATTCTTTTATCAGTTCTATTAGTTGTGTTGGTATATTAAATTCTTTCATTGCTTTTATTAAGAATTCTCGGTTTATATTGTCATATGCGCTTTCAAAGTCTATGAAGAGATGATGGGTGTCGATGTTATATTCACTTGTTTTTTCGAGGATCTGTCGCAGAACAAATATCTGGTCTATTGTTGACTTCTGTCTACAGAAGCCACTTTGGTATTTGCCAACTATTTTTTCAGCGTGTGGTCTAAGTCTTTCATAAATGACATTGGACATTATTTTGTATGCTGCATTCAGCAGCGTGATTCCACGGTAGTTTCCACATTCTAACTGATTTTCTTTTTTATGTAGTGGTACAATAATACCGCTATTCCACTCCGTTGGTAGCTGTTTATTCGACCATATCTTTGTTATCAATTCATGTATTGTTTTTTGTAGTGCGTCTCCTCCTTCCTTTAGTAACTCCGATGCTATTTGATCCTATCCCGGTGCTTTATTGTTCTTTAATTTTTCTACTGCTGCTCTAATCTCGGCTATTGTTGGTGGAGTCTTTTCTCTGTTGTCTGCTTGGTCTAATGGTATGTCAGGGTTCATCTCTCTCCGATCTCCTTCAAACTTTTCCGTAAAATGTTCTGTCCATCTACTTAGTATCTCTTGCTGTTCTGTCAATATATCGTGGGCGTTCTGGGAAAATCCACTAACTCACAAAAGTAAAGTTTTGAGAAAAACGCATTTAAAGATTTCTATACCTCTTAAAAATCAGGAACACTGGTTGGTCAAGTTCTGGTATCTGGATATGATTTGGAAGTATGTTATCCACATGTGGTGTGCACATTCATGTAAAAATATTTTGAAAAACATTATTTTATTGATGAAAACTGTGAAAAAGATGGAGTTAGTTGATTTTCCTTGTCATTGAATGCACCTATTTAATATAACGGTTGAAACATTTAAATGTATAAATTAATATTTATGGGGTAAATCCTTTTATAATAAAAGACAAGAAAGTCTTGAATATTTTAATTATTTAAAAAAACAGATATACATAGAGATAAGTGCAGACACTAAGAGTTTTGATCACTCATGTCATCTTCGGTACCACTATCCTCAACACAAGGGTTCAATTATGACATCTGTTACCAGTTTTGACGTGGGAAGAGACCTGTACCAACCTGAAATTCATCTGGTATAATGTTGTTTTTGCACAATTTCATTAAATCCTTCTTTTTTTGAATACTAATAGGTAGCTGTTTTGTGTAAAGCTTGGGTAAATCTTTCGGTTGATTTGGTGGCCTCCCCTTTCTGTAAATAGGAATTGGGCGGTAGGAGTCGGTATGTCTATACTTATATTGAATTATGTCTGGTTCATGCTTGGAATGTTTTAAGCTTTTAATTAGTAAGCAATTAACAACCTTCCCAGCTTCGTCTTAAATCATAAAAATCTGTGTATTTTAGTTCTGTAATTTTGTATGGTTTGGAATTTTTTGATTTTCGCGTAGATCGGGCTATCCGGAAGATATTTAACCAATCGTTCATTGAATACACAGATACATGCTTTTTCGCTTTTTTTATCGCACTATGCATCGAATCAGCTTCCGTATAACTGTGCCCGCTTTCCAGAAATTTATGTTCTATAACGTTAATACGTGAATTGTTCACTGCGTATAATAAAAGGGCAGCCACATGTTGATTTCTGTTTTGTCCTCCACATGTATCAGACCAAAATGCTATTTCAGTTACATGTAGAGGCAACTGGTTAATGTATTTAAAGAGGCACGTTCCTATGTCTGAACTCCCTCGTTTGCCATTTATTTCAGTCAAACAATAACAACTTGCTTCTTCGGATGATTGGTATATGGTAAGGTTGTATACACATAATTTGCGAGAGTAATACATTGGGCTAACATCTGAACTTGGTATCTGTAACACAGATTGTAGATCAAATGGTGCGTACACAAAAGTATTATCTTGGAGAAATCTTTCTTTATCTGCTTATTTTGCAGAGTAGCAATCATCTCTCCTTTATAAATGACACTGCAGTGTCTCATTATCTAGGTTTTTCGCTGTAAATGGCTTATGCGTTTCACATATTAAGCACTGATCCTTTTTCGGCTTAAAAAATGAATAATTATAATTTCGGCCAAATATTCGTTTGTACGTTACCAGTGACACTGGTGGTTTTCGTTTCTCCTCCAGTTCCCTCGTTTCGCATTTTTGTGTATACAACTGATACATTTTGGATATAGACTAATTGCTATCCAAATACTGCCTTTTAGTGTCTCGTCGGGAGTAATGCGATTCCATTGTGGGAAAACTTTCTATGTGGCGTTTTATCTCGGCGATAACTTCAGGCTTAGTTTTATTGGCAGGAGATGACATCCCGCTTTTGTCATTACCAACAAAATTTCCAGATGAACCTCTATGTTTAAAAGCATTTAGAACAACACAGTTACCAATGTTAAGTGTTTTTAAGAAAAGCTGGCATATACGACGTTTGGTTTTATTCTTCTGAAAATGGTATTGTTTAGAATTTTGACGAATAACCGAGTCATCATTTTTGCGTCGTCTCCTTTCTGGACTTTTTACGGTAACATTACTTAAAATAAAATCTTTCTGTCTGACAAAATCAAGATTCCAGTATGCTAAACACATCACTTTCCTGTCTTCTTCTGTGAAGTCCTTGTGACATTTAAAGCCACAATTATGACAATCAACTGGTTAGCTGGTCGTTCTTTTTTCTTAATTTGATAATCTAAACCCTGACTTTGTCTTTTTCTGGCAACATTACATTTCGAAGATTTAGGATTGGTTTTTTTCCACCTATTTAATTTTTTGATTGGACTTCTACTGTTTTCAGAGCTGTTCGGCTTAGACAGAGATAAATTACTATTATACGTTGGATCGTTGACGGAATTATCATTAAATGGATCTACAACAAACACTAAAATTAACGAATTGTACTTGAAAGCTATATAAGTTTTATACCGGACAGTGGAGTTGTAGTTCTACATATTGGCATAGATTGTGGTTCCTCCTGAACAGCATTGATTGCGATTTCTTTAGAGCAGGTACCAATTTGTTCCAGTTCTAAACAAAAACAACAGTATTGTTAATAATCTAATAATTTTAATAATAAAATAATTGCACGAACAACAAATAAAGTGAATACTAACTTCTATCTGTATTTTGTGCCTTCTCAGCATCGTCTACCATTTTACACAATAACTTTCCTCTGCTATACATTCTAAAGAATTTTATAAACTAACCACTAAACTAACCACGTTGCATCGACGTCCAAACACAATTAAAATTAATGAAGTGTTTAGCAAACATAACCGCACTATTTGGAGTTGATTCTCCTTGTCCCAGGTTCTACTATTGCAGCTTGTATAGGCAACTAAAATTACACTATGTGCAGTTAGTTGATTTTTCCTGTCAAGCTTTGTAATTGTTTGTAAATAAGAATCAACTAAGTGCACTTAATTTATTTCTGCTGTATAAAAAATTCCGCTAAAGGAGTTAGACTAAATCATGGTTCAGATTTAAAAATGATGAATGACGAATTTGAAGATATAGGGTTTTTCCTGTTAAAATATTGTTGTTTCTGGATTTAATGATAATAAAATGTCAAAATTGAAAAAAATGAAGTTAGTGGATTTTCCCAGAACGCCCACGATATTACCTTCCTTATCTCTACACATCGTTGTTCTCGGTTTGAAGTCTTTTCTGCTTGTTTAGTCTCTGATAAAATTTTCTTGTCTCTGTTGATTTACTTAGTTCTTGTAGTTCTTGAAGTTCTTTGTTCATATATTCTCTCTTTTTTCTTCGGTGAGTTTTCTTTTCTTCTTTGCGTAGTCGTTTATATTCTTCCTCTGCTTGTCGGGTTCTGTGCCCCTGTTGCATCAGTAAATATGCTCTGTTTTTTTTGTCTGTGATGATCTGACATTCTTCGTCAAACCAGTCATTCGTTCTTGTTTTTCTTTCTCTACCTTTTATGCCTAGTACTTCTTTAGCTGCCTCTTTTATGATGTCTCTGCATTCTTCCCACTCTTTATTTAGGTTTTCATGTGTTATTCTGTTTTCTAGTTTGTTGTTTATCTTTTCTTTATACTCTTTATTTTTGTTTGTTTCTTTGAGTCTTTCTACCTTGTATCGTTCATGTTTAGAGCCTCTTTCCTTTTTGATGTTTGAAATTCTTTGAAATAATTTAGTTGTAATAATTTATTTGTTTTTTTTTTACAAATTATGTGTTTGAATGGCATGCTCTTGAAATTCTACTCTCTTATTTGGAGATATAAAATAATCTTTAAACTCATCACGAATTTTTAAAGCGGTTATGTATTGTTTTTAGTAATACATCTCCTCCTACTTTCAGTAGTTCCGATGCTATTTGATCCAATCCCTGTGATTTATTGTTTTTCAATTTGGCTACTGCTGTTCTAATCTTGGTTATTGTTGGTGGGCACTTTTCTCTGATGTCTGCTTGGTTAATTGTATACAAAATTAAAGTTCTCCAGCCGCCATTATGACAGAAGTTTTACGTTTTTGCGCACAAATTGGCGCATTTCTTGTACAAGAAACTGCAGCGGACACAAATTCTTGTATCGTTTCTGATATAAGAACTATACGCTTGTATGACACTATCCATTTTTTTGTTATATCAGAAACGATATAAGAAATGATACAAGAAAATGCATAGTGTCATACGGCCTTTTTAGAAGCAGGTGTAAATATATTGACACTGGGTGTACACATTTTTTGCTACACTTTTCAATGCAACAAAGTAGTGTAGCAATACCTACACCTTGCAAAAGAACGACGTAGTGTTACACTTCTACACTTTCTTGGAACTAGTGCTACACCAGAAAATAAAGTAATTTCTATTTAAATGGGAATAAGCCACAATTAAAGGTTAAAGTAAGTTTATTGACGTTTCAATTTCCACTTCGGAAATCGTTCTTAAAATACAAACATTAGTACATTTACTAATAGTATTTTGAGAACGATTTTCGAAATGGAAATTGGAACGTCAATAAACGTACTTTAACTTTTAATTGTGGCTTATTCCCATTTAAATAGTAATTACTTTAAAATGCCACAAGAAACTAGCTTCAGAACAATATTAAGAAAACAAAGGAACATACCTATTGGATGTCATAAGTCATAATGATGTCATGTCATGTGTCCCTATTTGACAGGTGTCGTGTAGTATTTTATCAGATTGTTTTTATTTACTTTTTATGTGTTAAATTATTTTTAATAAACAAAACCAAAGTTTATACAAATGGACGTAAAACAAGAAGTTAGTGATGAGACGTGTCAAGCAGAAATATATTGTAATGCTGTTGATGATGGTCCTTTTGATAGTTGTAAAATCGAAATTAAGCAGGAAACCCTAAAGGAAGGTACAGATACATTTGATTATGTAGCCTTAAAGAAACTTCCCATAAAGACTGAAATAGATCAAGAGGAACATAAACTTACGTCGTTTAAAGAAAGACAAACAAATCCAAGAGGTAAGTACACTACAAAAGAACTAGTGGATGGGATGGAGTTCTATGAATCTGAAACAGAATATCAATGCATTCTGTTTCAGCTAATGATTCATATGATGATTGATTGTTGAATGAATGATTCATATTGGGTACTCAATGTTCATTTTTATCTATTTTCTATCTAACATTATTTTTCACCATGAATTATGTATCATGCTCTATACAGTTTTTTTTTATAATAGCATTGCCTAACAAAGCCTAACATTGCCTAGCAAGATTTTAACAAAGACTAACTTTTAGCCTCAAATGAGCTGTCAATTAAGTTTCACAGAATGAAATATTGCCTTGGCAGTGTTACTTTGTCCCTATAATGTATACAGTGTGACCCATTTAGATTGGAAACACCTCTATAAAATTTGAAGTTGTTAACTGGTTTTAACCAAATTTTTTTTTAATGTCATGTAATAAAAGGTCTATTGCGGAACAAAATATGAAATATTTAGTTAAATTTTCAGTGCAGTCTACGATACTTTTTCTTCGTCGAAAATAAAGAATTTGTATTAGCGATTTTTTTATTAAAAAAATTTCTACTTCACTGGATTAAGAGTGGCTTCAAATAGCTATGACAAAAATTTCATTAAAATATATTTATTAATAACGAAGTTATGACAACTTACAATTTTAAAACTCACTAAGCTACGAGTCAAAAAAGAACACCCTGTATCAACAGATAACCATAAAACTAATTATTTTTTAAATAATTTTAATAATAAACCACTACTAGACAAAAAAATGTTTAAAATAGCATAAAAATTTAATGCAAGTAACGCACTTACATTATTATTAACTTTACATGCTACAACTTAAATCTCAGTTGCCATGACAACGACATTACTGTTTGACATTATTTGTGTCATACAAATTTCAGTGCTAGTATAAATTTATGCATAATATCTGCAACAATATTTACTTCAAATTTTTTTAATAATATTTTGTGTCATGGCTGCAAGATTAAGTTTGAGAAAAAAAATTGAAATTATACGTCTTTTGGGAGATAACGATAGAAGTGCCAGGGAAGTTTGTACAATATTTAATGACAGACATGTGGATTGTCCTAATATTAGCTGCGGTGCGGTAAACAAAATAAATAGAATATTCAATGAATATGGTGCAGTATCAAAACGAATTTTAAAAAATAACCCGTTACAAAGAAGAAGAGGAAATGATCAAATCATTTTAGATCATTTCAGAAATAACCCTAATGCCAGTTTAAGGAATGCCAGTTTATATTTGAATGTGCCTCAAGAGAGTATTCGGCGATGTCCTAAGGTAAATAGGTAATATTAAACCTTTCAAACCAAAATTCTTACACACGTTACAAGAAGGCCACGAAGCAAAACGTTTAGAATGTTGTTTATGGACCCAAGGGAAATATTTAAACAATATAAATTTTCTAAAAAACGTGTTGTTTACCGACAAAGCCACTTTCACTACAAATGGAGTAGTATCATCACAGAATTGTCGCTATTGGACAGCAGATAATCACCATTGGGTAATAAACTGGAAAAGCCAGTATTCTCAAAAAATCAATGTCTGGTGTGGTATACTGAACGAGCGAGTTATTGGTCCTTTCTTTTTTGAAGAACACTTGAACTCACAGAACTTTTTAGAATTTTTAAACACCGACTTGTGGGATGCTAATGGCTAAATGAAAATTTTCCGAACCGTTGGATAGGTCGGGGTAGTCAGTTGATAGATTGGCCACCCAGATCTCCAGATCTCACAATTTTAGACTTCTTTCTCTGGGGAGTTATCAAACAAAAAGTTTACCAAACCCGTGCAAGAGACGTAAACGAACTTCGTGCAAGAATTCGACAGGCATGTGCAGAAATTACTCCCCAACAACTAAGAAATGTAATTAGAAATATTCATAAACGCTACGACAAATGTATCCAATTAGATGGTGGATTGGTAGAGGCAACTAGGATTTAAAATAAAATTATGTTTTCATGTTTCTGTTAATACAGAGTGTTTTTTTTAACGTTAATACAGAGTGTTTTTTTCTTAGTGAGTTTTAAAATTTTAAAATGTCATAAGTTTGTTATTAATAAATATATCTTAATGAAATTTTTGTCATAGCTATTTGAAGCCATTCTAAATCCAGTGAAGTAGAAATTTTTTTAATAAAAAAATCGCTAATACAAATTCTCCATTTTCGACGAAGAAACAGTATCGTAGAATGCCCTGAAAATTTAACTAAATATTTCATATTTTGTCCCGCAATAGACCATTTATTACATGACATTAAAAAAAAAATTTGGTTAAAATCGGTTAACAACTTCAAATTTTATAGAGGTGTTTCCAATCTAAATGGGTCACACTGTATGTTAAATGCTTCAAATACCAAGAGAGAAAGCTTTTAAAACATAAATTTTTATTATATTATTTTATGCATTCTGCAATTTTATAACTTATATAAAACACAAATGAATTAATATTTGTTTCTTTTAATATTAATTGTAGTTAATTAGAACATTTTTTGACAATTGCCCTTTCATTGGCTAGCAGATAGATTTGGCAATAGTGTCAGAACCTTTAAACCACCAGTTGCCAGATTGCAACAGATGTCTTTTTAACTTTAATATTTATACTGATATTTTACTATTTACTTATAAAAACTGTTTTAAAACTATTTTTAAATATCTTATTGCTTTTGATTGCATATGTTTCATTTGTAATGTAAATTTCAACACTGCCAAACAACAATATTTTGCTCTGTGTCAAACTCATTTGAGGCTATCTTCACTGGGACCAAATGTGAAAAACATCCTATGAGTTCTGAGTTAGATTTGGATAAAGACATATAATACAAATAGACTGAGCATTGCAATATAAAGTCGTTCCCCCAGTGTGACAGAGAAAATTGATGCAAAGCAGTCCCTGTAACTATCTCTAATATAACTGGTTTTATTGACCATGTGTCTTCCCTTCACTTGTGTTTGGAGTTGGTAGGTCATTTGGGCAATAAACCCTGCTCATTAGAAAGATATGCAGATACTACTTAACTTCAGTTTTCTCTGTCGCACTGGTGGTTGTGCCTGTAGTGGAGTGGAGCGCTCAGTCTATTTGTATTATGTCTATGGGTTTGGTGTTGTTAGGTTAGATTGTTTCAGGTGATGTAGTTAGGTTAGGCAAACAAGGGATTAGGTTAGATGATTAAGTAATGCCATAGACATATAATACAAAATAGACTTATTGCTGCACAAGCTACATCAAACAATAATGAACAAAAACATGAGACTCACCTATAGACATATGATATAAAATTGCTACATTTGACCTAAACAAAAGGATGGTTAAGTGCTACATTTGGTCTGTACTTTTGTATGGAGCAGAAATATGGACACTAAAAGTATCAAGCATGAACAGAATTGAAGCATTGGAAATGTGGATTCATAGATGGATGCTGAAGACAGCAAGAAAAACTAATGAGGAAGTACTAAGGGGGATCAACAGAGATAGAGAATTGCTAAACACTGGAAAATGTCTTATCTGGGACTTATAGTGAGTGGAAATTGATATAGAATACTAAAACTGATCTTTAAAGGCAAAAGAAAAGGCTGTAGAGGCGTAGGAAGAAAACAGATTTCTTGGTTGAAAAACATTTGTGAATGGACTCATTAAATGCAGGACAATTATTCTATGTGGCAGAAGATGGAGAAGCCTTCATAGTGGTGATCACCAATGTAGGATAATTCTGATATGACATGTGATGAAAAATAGGATATTAAATAACAGCAGGGATAGAATGCATCTATGTCTGACGCCTCTTTGAATGTAACATTTGTTGGTTAATCTCACATCGACACATGCAACAGCTTCCGATATAAGCTTTCTATGATAGTTAGATCTCTACCAGAATCAATGCATTTGGTTCTTAATATGATCAAAAGTATTCCAGGCTTTACCATATCAAAAGCCTTTTCATAATTGATGAAAGCCACATAAATATCTATTTATTTATTTAATTAACTGATATACCATTTTTACAAAAACAAAAACATTTACGTTTACATTTACATTTTACGTTTAAAGTATCAAAAAGTCAAAAAGTGTCTCACAGGTACACAGCACATTCCTAAATCCAATCTGGGTTTCATCTAGGATTCTTTCACAATGACTTCTTCTTCCATGAATACTGTGAAAAAAATTTTTCAATGCGTGGCTCAACAGGCTAATTAATATTATATTCATCGCATATTTTTCTTTAACAGAAAACAGACTTTAGCCATTCCTCAGGTATTTCAAATAATTAAATAGATTAACTAAAGCACTATGTGATCCTCATATCATTTTTAAGAGTTCAGTTGGGATGTTCTCTTGGATTTGACTTATTTTATTGTATGAAGAACTTCAGATTTTAAAATTTCAGGTCCTTCTTGATTTACATTGCTCTGTCTCTTTCACCTGTCATCTTGGAACAATGCAGTTATATAGTTACTTCATGTTTCAAGTATTTCTTGTCCATCTAGAGTACTAGAGTATTAGTGTTTTTCTTATTATTCAACATGTCAGTCTTCTTTTCTAATTTTTTCATTTTGGAACATCTCTCCGTCATACACTTTTTTAGCTGCTTGTATTTTTTGTTTTATTTTTCTTTGTTTTCTTCTCTATTCGTCTGCCTCAACCTTGTTTGTTCCATAAGGTTCAGTATTTCTTCCATCAACTGTAGCATTTCAAATCACCTTGTATATGTTAAAACACCGAAAAGGTATTTACAATCCTTTTGCATCGCTGGAGTTTATAATAAACACATTTTAAAGTTTGTTTATATGTATTCTTTTAATCGAGATGCCGCTTTAAGATATTTTGCGCGTCAAATAAACAGAAATATTCCAGTTTATATGTTTTGTTTATACCGAGTTGGGCGAATGATTTTTAAATCATTCAAAAGACTGGCATCACTCTCAGTGGAGCCGCTGTCAAAGGCAGTTGGTTTCGGTGTTGGTCCGAATTTTCATCTGATTCATAATTGTTTTTCCTTGTATTGTTTTTTTTTTGTTATCGGAAATAGTGAAGTTTGGTAGTATGTAGGAGTTGAAGTGAATTTAAGTTAGGTTTGGAAGATATTTTATAGAGAGCAGACGCGGCGTGGATAGTCGGAAGGAACCGGCAAATTTGTTGTGAAAAAGTGAATTATACGAATATAAGAGTAGTCGCTGTTTTGTTTTCATGCCATCTCTCACCTAAGGGATTTGTAAAACGGCGTTTCCAACAACTTAGAAGGATACCCACATGGTTCCATTGTGTCCGAGTTTTATATCTGGTTCAAGGAATGTCGTAACTCTACTAATGGAGCTACTACAACTTTTGTGGATAAGAATGTAAGAAATGCGTAGTTATGTAAAAAACAACTCAATTGAAATTAATGCTCATCTGTCCATGGGTTTGCCAACCACTCAGACTGTTTCATTACTGTAATCCGGAGAGCAGACAAAGGGGGTTGAAGCAAAGAAGTTCATTTACCCTTTTGGCAGCAAGTTGCTGTGACCGTATGTACTCTATTTTTACAACGGTCATATGCAGCCTTACCATGCACATAACGACTGTGCGTATACACACTATTGTGGGATGTGAAATATATCCTATTAATTGCACATATTCTGTTCTTGTTGTCGCATTGTTCTGATAAACAAAATAAATCATAAGGTATCTGCTTAAACCCTTCATAGATAGATCAACGGACCACCTCACAAGAATTGGTGAAAACTTGCATGACCCTTTATCTAACTGACTAGGTACCACGAGCTTGCTTGGGATTTGAAAGAGGGTGGCAGCGGAAAATCCGGAAAGACAGATTTCAATGCACCCCTTGAGCAGCAACAGCAGGTTTCATGGACGTGATTGGTATATCATGCCAGATTAGGTTCTGCTGAATCCTACAAGCTATCTTCAAATATCTTCAAATATATCGTAGTTGTCAATTTTTGCATTTTTTTTTTTCAAATTCTGATTCTGTGTATTATTGACAACTAAAACAAAATTAAAAGAACAATACAGCCGAAGGATTCCCTGTAAAACATAAACGAAAAGAACAAAATAATATTGTAGATTGTTTCAATTTTAGTATATTTCAGCAATATTTTTTGGGAAAAGATATATATAGTTTTTATTTTAGGGTTTCCCCAAGAGGAGAACACTTTGGAAAGTATGAAAACAATACCCGTACATACATGTAATAAAGAACAGCATATGAATCAATCTGTCAAAGAATATATATTAAAATGTGAAATTTGTGTTAAGCAGTTTGCCCATAGACGATCATTAAATAAACACACAAAAATTCACGCTGGGGGAAAACCATACAATTGCGAAATTTGTTTTAAGCAGTTTAACCAAAAAAGTACTTTGAAAATACATAAGAGATTGCACACTGGAGAAAAACCATACAAGTGCGAAATTTGTTTTAAGCAGTTTACCCAAGCAGGTTCTTTGAAAGCACATTTGAGAGTGCACACTGAGGAAAAACCTTACAAGTGTAAAATTTGTTTTAAGCAGTTTGCAATGAGAAGTAAATTAAAAATACATATGAGAGTGCACACTGGTGAAAAACCTTATAAGTGTGATATTTGTTTTAAGAAATTTACTGAATCAGGAAGTTTAAAAAAGCATTTGAGACTACACACTGGTGAAAAGCCATACAAATGTGAAATTTGTTTTAAGCAGTTCACAATAAAATATAATTTGGAAATACATTTGAGACTACACACTGGGGAAACGCCTTACAAGTGCGAAATTTGTTGTAAGCAATTTAATCAAACGTCAAATTTGAAAAAACATTTAAGACTGCACACTGGAGAAACGCCTTTCAAGTGCGAAATTTGTTTTAAGCAGTTTATCCAAGCAGGTTCTTTGAAAGCACATTTGAGAGTGCACACTGGTGAAAAGCCATATAAGTGTGAAATTTGTTTTAATCAGTTTAACCAAAAAATTAGTTTAAAAAAACATATGAGAGTGCACACTGGAGAAACGCCTTACCAGTGCGAAATTTGTTGTAAGCAATTTAGTCAAACGTCAAATTTATATACACATTTGAGAGTACATACTGGTGAAAAGCCGTACAAGTGTGAAATTTGTTTTAAACATTTCGCATTAAAAAAAAGTTTGAAAACACATTTGAGTCTGCACACTAGAGAAACGCCTTACAAGTGCGAAATTTGTTGTAAGCAATTTAGTCAAATATCAAATTTGCAAAACCATTTGAGAGTGCACACTGGTGAAAAGCCGTACAAGTGTGACATTTGTTTTAATCAGTTTAACCACAAAATTAGTTTAAAAAATCATATGAGAGTGCACACTGGAGGAACGCTTTACAAGTGCGAAATTTGTTGTAAGCAATTTAGTCAAACGTCAGATTTGAAAAACCATTTAAGAGTGCACACTGGTGAAAAGCCGTACAAGTGTGAAATTTGTTTTAAGCAGTTTACAATAAAATATAATTTGGAAATACATTTGAGACTCCACAATGGAGAAACGCCCTACAAGTGCGAAATTTGTTGTAAGCAATTTAGTCAATCATCAAATTTGAAAAGCCATTTAAGAGTGCACACTGGTGAAAAGCCTTACAAGTGTGAAATTTGTTTTAATCAGTTTAACCACAAAATTAGTTTAAAAAAACATATGAAAGTGCACACTGGAGAAATGACTTACAAGTGCGAAATTTGTTGTAAGCAATTTAGTCAAACGTCTGATTTGAAAAACCATTTGAGAGTGCACACTGAAGAAGCTCCTCAGAAATACTAAATTTGTTAAAAATTTGCCCGAAAAGGCCATTTAAATGAACACATAAACGTTTACACCATAAATATAAACCATAATAATAATTACTGTTACATACTTTCCTTTTACATATTCTTGGTCTGTGCATTTCATATATTTTGTTTTTGTGTCATTAATATATTGTCCTTTTTGTGGCTTTTCTTCTAATTCTTTAGTTAAAGGATTAGTTTTTAGTTTCTCAAAAAAAAAAACTGTATTCAAATTGATGTGCTCCATAGATGTGTGTTCTATAGTTTAAACTGGCCAAAAATTTTCAATTTTTTGACAAGTTAAAATTGGAATTGTGTATAAGTAAATTCCCAGAAAATTTCAAGTGTAACTAGCTGTTTGATTGAATAATTTTGATGTTGAATCTTTTCTTTACTGCAAAAAGTTGATGAATAAAGTTAAATAGTGACAATAAAAACTAAGTGGTTCCAAGATTGTGATTATAGTCCAGGAAGTTTTCTATATATTTGTTGTATATTTTAATAAATAAAATGGATACATGCGCCAAGTGTAATAATCAATTTGACTTGAATGAAGTTTTTTCTTGTGATGGATGCAGAACTGTGCTTTGTATGGAATGTGGTAATCTGAAGTTAAATGCATGCAGTTGAAAACAAAACGTAAACAGAAGTTTTTCTGTGAACAGTGTGAAGTGGGATTTCAGAAGGTACCAGCTCTGTTAAAAGAAGTAAGTGAATTATGAAATTAAATAATTTACTTTTTAAGTGATTGGAATTAAATTTGAAATTTTAAAAATTGTTTGAGGTTTACTGATCATCGCTTAGTTACTAACCGGTCTTTATACAATGGTCTTTCCAATAGTTGTTTTTTAGTCGTGTTTTTAGTTATTGTTTTATATTTTTTATAAGTGTAGGTACTATATTTTAAGTGTAATTGTTATTTTTATCTTATGTATTAATGGTATAAATTGATTACTTTTGTGTGTATTAGAACTTTCCCTATTTTTGAATAAATAAACTTCAACTTCTTGTAGTTATCCGTATCATTTTCTGTATGCTTCTCGCTACTATTGCATATCATTAGCGAACGACAGGCATTGATGCTTTTTACGATATATACCTACGCCTTGCCTTACTCTACGAAATTGTCTGATATTTCATTATATACTTTCACTTAATTTTCTGTTCTTCGTAGTATTAGTTGTATCATTCTAATAGTTTTTCCTCTTGCTTCTAATTCTTCAAGCGATTTATACATTTCCTTCCTTTTTACTTTATCAAATGTTTATTTTAAGTCTATAAATAATATCACGGTCGGTGGTCTGTTATGTCTCCTTGTCTAAAACCCGCCTGACGTTCACCAATTATATCTTCCATTCTTTTTTTTAGTATATTCTTTATATGCATTGCCAATATTTTGTATGCGACGTTTAGGAGTGCTATGCCCTTGTAATTTTTGCATTTGGTCTTATTTCCATTTTGGTAATTGTCCTCCATTCCATATTTTTTTTTATTAATATGAGGTCGCTATAAAACATCAGTTAATAAAATAATTATAGCCAGAATGATCGCCAATATTCGAAACGAATAGGCACCAAAAGAAGAAGACGAATAAAAATATCGATATCTTGGTCAAAAATAAACCTACGAACATTTTCTCAAGCTCAAAATATTCCTTTTGAGTTCTTTTATCAGTTACTGTTAATTCAAGTGTTGTGTATTTTAGTCATAATCACTTATAAATCACTCGCTTTAAAATGAGACTTTGTAAAGCCCATTCTCATGCGAAGAAGCCGAGTTACGATGGAAAAAGCTTCGAAAAATACTTATATTGCAACCAAGTTGCACTATTTTTATAATATCTGGTGTTCTAATTATTATATTAAAGTTTAGTAAACGCCATTTTGGTAAACTAAATAACTCACAAATACTTTACCTTCGATTTATTAACATATACTTCATTTTCGGTTTGTAGCTAAAAAAATCACTAAGAGTATCAAACAGTTCCATAAGTATTTTCAAGCAGTTCCCTTTAGGTACCCATCTTGCTTCAGTATGAACTAAAAGTCTCAAAAGCCTGCCGTCTGCCACAGGGAAGTTTATTTAACGACGTCAAACACCCAGTTGTTATTTTGTTCTCGTCTAGCAAAATTGTACCTAATAATGGAAGACCCCGGTGCAAAAACCGTCTACATGCAGTTCTTATAGTTTTGAGAAAAATGAAAAAAACGTTTAAGTCATGTAGTTTTATAAAATTTAATAATTTTATATTTTCTGTGGAAAACAGAAATCAAAGGCTTTTATACAGTATGATGCAAATGTATGGAATAAATTCATTAATTCAGAAACAGACGACTTTTAAAAGAAATCTTAAAACACGCCAATTTTAATTTTTGAATAACCATCAACTGACATATACGTGTTGGACATTACATCATCAGTGTCAGCGCAATGACGTAATCGACGATTTTTTTAAATACAAACCGAGGTCACGCAACAGCTTATTTGAAAGGTCTCCTTATCGTCTTTACAACGATGTAATCACTTGAATATTTATTTCTACATGATTCACCAAAATTATAAACTTTGTTAAGTAACGTGGAATTACAATAAATATTCATTCACTGAACTAAAATACACTAAGGAACGCCACTTGAATAAAACAAAATAGTGTTTTTTGCAGGTTCCGAAAACACAATACATTAATAATAAACAATGCTACATTATAATTTGAAATTAATTATTGTAGTAAGCATTCCAAGTAATTTTTCAAAAATATTTTAATCAGTATTGTCATTGACTCGTCTTTGTTTGAGAAAATCAATATCCGAAGCCAAGAAACTGCACGTTGTACTGGCGTTTCAAGATAAATCGCCAGACATATCGATACTAGGCAAGTGAAAATCCACATTGGATGAAAGAGTATAGGACACAATATCCCGAGAAGGTGAATGTTTTGGGCCGGCATTATAAATAATCAAATTGTAGGGCCATATTTTTTTGAGGAAATCTTAACTGCTTCTCGTTATCTAGAATTTCTTCAGGATTATCTGTTGCCACAACTGAATCAGCTATTACCAAATAGAAATGATTTGTGGTACCAACATGATGGGGCTCCCCCACACTACGGCGTTGAGGTACGAAATTACCTTAATAACGTTTTCCCAGGTAGGTGGATTGGTAGAAGCGGGCCCATCGAATTGCCACCAAGGTCTCCAGATTTGATTCCGTTAAACTTTTTTTGGATATTTAAGCAGAGTGTATCAAAATCTACCGAATAATGTAGAAGGGTTGAAGGAGCGCATCAGAACGGAAATTGCACAAATAGCACCTGAAGTCATCGAAAACGTTAGGAAAGAATTTATTGCCCATCTTTTACATTATATTATTGCTGAAGGACGTCAATGTGAACATTTTTTGTAATTTAATTGTATTTAAGTAAACATTTATTGTAAGTTAATTGTATTAATAAACCAACAGTTTTGGTTAACCCTGTAGAAATAAATATTTAAATTATTATATCGTTGCAAAGGCGATAAGGAGACCTTTCAAATGAGCTGTCGCGTGACCTCTGTTTGTATTTAAAAAAATCGTCGATTACGTCATTACGCCGACACTGATGACGTAATGTCCAACACATATATAGCAGTTGATAGCCATTCAAAAATTAAAATTGACGTGTTTTAAGATTTGTTTTAAAAGTCGTCTGTTTCTGAAATAATGAATTTATTCCATACATTTGCATCATACTGTATGTGGTACTTTTTGAATTTGAATTTTTGAAATTAAAGTTAAAATTTTTTTTTTAATTTCCACGTGGACGAAGTTTGTTCCCAAAAACTAGAAAAACTGAAAATTTAAGGAAATACATAAGGAAAAAAATAAAATATCAAGTAAATACAAAAAATCGTAGTATATTTTAAAGTAAAACATTACAAAAATGATTTTCACATGAAATACAAAATGGCGGATAAATATAGTGTATTTTAGTCATAATCACTGTCTGCATTATTTTGTTCTCGTGTAATAGCGTCGAAAAAAGGAAGATAAGCAGGAGGTACATATTTTTTTTTTTTTTTTTTTTTATAGCCCTTCTTCTATCCGAATTGTCGAATAAAGGCCTCTCCCATTTCTCGCCATTCATCCCTGTTGTGTGCTAGGCGTTTCCACATTGGTCCTGCGACTCTTTTGATATCGTCGCTCCAGCGCATTTGAGGTCTTCCTCTTGGTCTCTTCGCATCGTACATATTTTTTTACTATTGGTATAATACTGTTGTATTTATTGTATTCAAGTGGTTCTTTAAATGCCAATGGAATCGTATTTAGGTCTATGAATGTACCTGGGTTTTTAAATAAAGGGTAACAGGTTACACTAGTAGAATTGTGAGATTCTGTAACGCACACATTTTCTGGCATTGTAGAATCATAAATAAATATTCGGTACTTAGATATTGTAAATGGTCTTTTCTTGACAACTTGTGTAACACGCTCAACCACAAACTTTTTACCGCAGCTTTCTACCATAGAGTACCACTCTTCAGGCAGATATAATATTTCTTTTTTGCGCTTTTTTTGTTCTATAGTACTAAAGTCACGATCACATAGTAGAAAACTGTTACCTGGCTCTGGAAAATGATGCACTATTTTTAAAAATCGTTTATTATTAACTAAAACTGTTAACAAATGAACCTTTACAGCATTTTTGTTTTTCCCGGCGCAGTTGTCAGAAAATATATAAAGGGTTTTTACTTGGTCGCTTATATATTTTTTAATAAAATGCCATAAATACGAGATAGTCTCTATGCAACCCCTTTTTGATATAGTTTCATCTGACATGTAATTAACCGACTGATTTTTTTTGCGTGAATGGAATAGTTGATTAAATACCCAAATCTGCCGTGCATAAAATATCTCCCCTGTTTTTAAGACAGTGTTGTGAATTTATTAAAAGGTTCAATATTTATAACACTTACGGATTTAATTTATTTCTTTATTTATATTAACTTATCTTACAATAATTTATTATATCCGTACGTAACAAATTCGCGAGCGCGGGTTCAGAATTAACTGTCCCTCCATATAAAAATGTTGTATTTATATACGAAATCCTGATATACTGGAATAGTCGAGAACATCAAGTTGGAGAATTCACCATAATTTGAATCTAGACTTCCACCGAAATTTCTACAATAAAACAGAATAATTAGTCATAAAAGTTAGGCCAGTATATTTATCGTAACATTGCCCCCCTCTTAAAAGATGGTTCCTCCTGGAACCTTGTCGGGACTGGAACCGGAACTGTATGCTGGTATCGGCAACTGGACCCTCTTTTACAACTTCCAGTTGTATAAAAATGACAAGGGACGGTTTTCTCTCCGCACCAGTAACTATGCGGATTGCAACAGACTAACACCTGGACTTCGGTGTCTTTAAAGATCTCCTCCACCATATTTCGGATAACCTTCCAATCTAATTGGCGGCACTCCAACTTTGGCATGGCTAACTTTTGCACGTCGGACTCTAGTACGTGCTCTCTCAATTGAAGTAAGGCTTCCCATACATCTCGGTAGGTAGGTTGGTCACGGGCAGTGTCTTTTGTTACCAGGTAGAAAAGGTAACGTGATGCATCTTGGAGTTTCAAGGTTTTACCGGGAGCTGGCACCTGGCATTGAAGTTCTGCAACTCGACCAAACTTCCTTCGAAAGACGGATGCCAACCCTGGTGCGTCTTTGATACTGGCCGGGATGGTGAGGGCCAGCGAGTAGTCATCGGGGAGCGCGAGTAGATCTTGCTTTTCTTCAGTGGTAACACCATGTCTCGCTTTACCGGTACCTCCATAGGCACCCATGAATTCCTCAAACGTGAGGTCAGACACATCGTGGACTTGGTTTACTTCCACTTCTTCATCTACGTCGTGATCACCTTCGAAAGACGCCAGCCGGTTATGATGTACTATCATCGGCTTTCCCTTCGGAATCTTGCTTATTCGGTAGATGACATCGTTGATCTTCTCCATAATGAGGTATGGACCTTCCCAAAACTGCTGCAATTTGGGAGAACAACCTTTTCGCTTCTTGGGATTATACAGCCATACTTTGTCGTTCTTCTTAAAGCAACCCTTTTCGGCTTGTGTATCGTACCGTTTCTTCATTCGGTCGCTAGCGATCTGAAGGTGGGAACGGACCAACTCATGTACATCGTCCATTCTTCTTCGTAATTCGATCACATAATCTTCACCTGCTACATCTTCTCCAGGTCGACACCCAAACTCTAGATCACAAGGTAGTCGCATTTCGCGTCCGAATAGGACTTTCGCTGGTGTCTGGCCTGTTGATTCGTTAACAGCAGATCTGTAGGCCATTGTGAAGAACGGAAGGTATTGGTCCCAGTCTCGCTGATGATCGGACACCATCTTTGTCAAATATTTGCCAACTGTCCTATTCATCCGTTCTACCATACCATCAGATTGCGGATGATATGCTGTAGTTCTTGTTTTCTTCATGCCTAGTCTATCACATATTCCTTGGAATAGATCGCTTTCGAAGTTCCTGCCTTGGTCACTATGGATCTCCAAAGGCACTCCAAATCGGCTGATATATTCTTGGATCAACTTATCTGCAACGGTGGCGGCCTTCTGGTCTGGAAGTGCATAAATCTCGACCCACTTAGTGAAGTAATCCATTACTACCAACATGTACTTGCCCCCATTTTCACTTTCTGGAAATGGCCCTGCAATGTCCAAAGCTATTCTTTCAAACGGGCGTCCAACATTATATTGTCTCATAGGAGCTCTCCTTTTCCGGTGAGGCCCGTTACTCGTAGCACAAATAGTACATTTCTTACACCAGTCTTTTACGTCGTCGGAACTGGTCATCCAATAAAACCGTTCCCGAATTCGCTGAAGGGTTTTCCTTACACCAAAATGCCCTCCCGATGGACTGTCGTGTAACTGACGAAGTACTTCGGCTATTCTGCTCTTTGGGATCACCAACTGTCTTCTTTTCTTTGAACCGTCATCATTTTCCAGGACTCGTTTGAGCAAGCCATCTTCGATGATAAATGAGTCCCACTGGGCCCAATACGTCTTAACTACTGAGCATAGGTTTGATATTTCCTGCCAAGGTGGTCGACGGTTTTCCTCTTTCCATTTTCGGATTTTCTGTATAACTGGATCTCTCTCTTGTCCTTCCCTTATCTTAGTAGGCGTCCAGTCGTCGTTGACAATCGTCGTTCTTAGCACTGCTGCTTCCTTGGATTCCGTTTTGTTGCAGTGAGGACACTCTGCTGGGCATGGCCTTCTGGAAAGAGAATCAGCGTTTCTGTGGCTAACTCCGGCTCGGTGCTCAATCTTAAAATCGTATTCTTGGAGTCGTTCGATCCACCTGGCTATCTGACCCTCTGGATTCTTAAACTGCATCAACCACTTAAGGGCGGCATGGTCGGTTCGGATTAAAAACTTCCTTCCATAGAGGTATTGATAGAAGTGCTCTACTGATTTCACTACTGCCAGAAGTTCTCTTCTCGTGACGCAATAATTCCGCTCAGGTTTTGAAAGGACTTTACTAAAATATCCGAGGACTCGTTCCTGTCCTCCTTGAATCTGAGACAGCACTCCTCCAATTCCCACGTTACTTGCATCCGTATCTAAGATGAACTCTCCTTCTGGCAGTGGATACCCCAAAATTGGTGCTGTTATTAAATGCTTTTTCAACGTTTCAAAGGCATTTTGGCAGTCTATATCCCAGCGGTATTCTCTTGCTTCCTCTGTAAGTCGCGTTAATGGCTTAGCGATATCTGCCAACTTCTTAATAAACCTCCGGTAGTAAGTACATAGTCCAAGAAAACTTCTCACTTGATGTTTGTCAGTTGGTTTTGGCCATTCCTTAATGGAATCGATTTTTCCCTTATCCACGGCCACTCCTTCTTTACTGACTATATGACCCAGATAATTGACTTTACCTTGAAATAGCTGGCACTTTTTGGGGTTTAGCATCAATTGGGCAGCTTTAAGTCGATTAAAAACGTTTTCTAAATTCCTCAAATGATCTTCGAATGTCTCCCCCAAGACGATTATGTCATCTAAATAAACCAGGCATGTTTTCCAAGATAACCCTCTCAACACATTTTCCATAAGCCTCTCAAATGTCGCAGGAGCATTACAAAGTCCAAATGGCATAACGTTGAATTGCCACAATCCAGATCCTGTGGTGAAGGCTGTCTTTTCTTTATCGACTGGGTCCATTTCTACCTGCCAGTATCCAGACTTCAAATCTAAAGTAGAAAACAATTTACTTCCAGCCAATGTGTCCAATGTGTCATCGATCCGAGGCAGAGGATAACTATCTTTCTTGGTAACGTTGTTCAGCAAACGGTAATCCACACAGAACCTCGTCGTTCCGTCTTTCTTCTTAACCAGGACCACCGGAGAGACCCATGGACTCGTAGAAGGTTCTATCACCCCGTCTTTCTTCATTTCCTGAACAATCGTTTCAGCTTCCTCTCTCTTCGCCTGTGGTAATCGTCGAGCTGTTTGACGAATTGGCTTAGCATTACCAGTATCAATTTTATGCTTAACAACGGTAGTTCTTCCCGTCTTTCCTCCTTTCGGTACGAAAATATCACGATACTGCCGAAGAAATTCCCTTAATTTCCTTTTCTCCATCTGATTTAGAGACTGTCCTGCAACTGCAACCATTTGGTCGAATTTGTCGTTGGAATTATCAGATGTTGTCGCCTGACGAATTATGGATGTCACAGGTACACAAGTTCCTACTTTTGTCTCTTTCTTTATGGTCACTGGGTAGTCGTTGACATTGATAAGTCTCACAGGAATTTCTTTAGCCGAAGTCACCAATTCCTTTCCAATTATGATTCCACGGCCAACCTCATCGTCGTGGTTCCAAGGCTCCATCATAACAGGTCTCCCTTCGTCTACAATTCCCTGTAGTCGCGCTACTATGATCGTTTCGCTTCTCGCAGGCACGACTGTATCTTCTGTAATGGCTGCTTGCACAGTGTTGTCATTATGTGGATGGAGAAATACCTCCTCGTTGCCAACTTTGATTACCTTATTCTTAAAATCCAATTGGAATCCATGCATATTCATTACGTCCATTCCTAATATAACATCCTCTTCGATGTCAGCAACTATAACAGTATGGACAAACTTTTCTGCCCCAATTCCCAATTGTACCTGGATTTCTCCATGAATGTTGGCATTTTCACCTGTAGCGGTCCGAAGTCGTAACCTCGTTGGTAACAGTTTCTTTTGGCTGTTTATAACTGTCGGGCGTATAATGGTTCTGGTCGCTCCGGTATCCACCAACAACGTATGCTTTTTACCATTTATGTCTCCATCTACATATACACTATCTTCACGACATTTCAAAGAAGCTATTAGTATGAGAGGGTCTTTGGAAAAGTTTTGGGTCGAAGCTGCCCCCCTAAGGCTGACCCGTTCTAGTTTTCCTGATGGTGAGTTTCTTGATTTGCGTCGTACCTAGGGTGCTTACAGGAGCTTCGTACGTGTCCTATTTCGCCACAATTCCAGCATCTGATGGTCTTCGTTTTCTTGTATGTCATGCTTTTCATCATATTAACGAGCTGGTCAAGTTTATCTTCATCTCCTTCCTCTTTTACAGTCCTAACTTTACTGTACCCGCCAGAGGCCTGCGTAGCTGACTCGTATTCGAGGGCGGTGGATAGGACATCAACCAGCGTCTTGTGACGAGCTAATCGTAGTGTTCTCTGCATTTCATGATCACGAAGACCATCAATAAACGTTTGAACGGCCAATTTTTCCATCATGTCTTCGGGAGCTGTTGGATAAGCATATCGTACTAATCTGGCAATATCTACCTCATATTCTTGAAGAGCCTCATCTTTCTTCTGTCTACGATTTTTAAGCTGTGACTGATATACATGCTCCAAATGTTCGTGGCCATATCGCATATTTAACCTCTTCTTCAGTTGTTCGAAATCATCGGTCTCCTCTACGGCTATGGTCTGAAGCACATCTAAGGCATCTCCTCGAAGAGCGATAGTCAGGTTTACAGCCTTTTCTTTTTCAGACCATCCATTTGCTCTTGCGGCTGATTCGAACTGTTTCATGTAGTTGTTCCATGATGATTTTCCGTCGAAAGTTGGGACTTTAACATGAATAGAACCTCCACTTCCTTCAAATTTCGGCCGTGTCTCCAACTTAAATTTCGTCTCGTCTTCTTTTATCTCCACTGTAATCGGATTGTTACCTCTCTCTGCTGTCCCTGTTTCTTCCATCTTCCTTTCCATCTCTTTAATCTTTTCTTCGAAGGCCAACTTATCGGCAGCAACTTGGTTTTTTAGCGAAGACACTCTATCGTCAAGAGCAGATATTTCAGAAGTGACTTTAGAGATGTTAGCAGAAACTTTGCTTTCCAGAGAAGAAATCTCGTTAGAAACTTTGCTTTCTAAAGAAGCGATGTCGCCGGATACTTTGTTCTCCAATGATGCGATGTCGCCGGAAACTTTGGCTACATCAGAAGAAACTTTCGAAATCGACGAGAGGACAGCATCTTCAAATATATAAGTCTCTGGATCTAGTCCTTCTTCTAGCAAAGCGTTCTTTAGTCGTTGGACTAACTCAGCCTTTTTTCCGGTAGAAGCTAATTCTCTGTCTTCAAGATGTCTTCTTAAATTAGTCACTGTCAGCTCATAAATCGTAGCCATTTTCACAATTTATTTTATATTCACTTGTATTATTATTATAAGTCTAATTTATGTTCGATCTCACTCTGACACCATTTGTTGTGAATTTATTAAAAGGTTCAATATTTATAACACTTACGGATTTAATTTATTTCTTTATTTATATTAACTTATCTTACAATAATTTATTATATCCGTACGTAACAAATTCGCGAGCGCGGGTTCAGAATTAACTGTCCCTCCATATAAAAATGTTGTATTTATATACGAAATCCTGATATACTGGAATAGTCGAGAACATCAAGTTGGAGAATTCACCATAATTTGAATCTAGACTTCCACCGAAATTTCTACAATAAAACAGAATAATTAGTCATAAAAGTTAGGCCAGTATATTTATCGTAACAACAGGTACAGGTAGATTTTGTTGGAAGTCAAAACAGATTGTTTCAATAGATGGGTCAACTTTTGCCAGCTCTGTTTTTTCTTTAAGATCATCATAAAACGCTTGCGCTTTTCGCAAGTGAAGTTCTTTTTGAACTTCCAACCTTTTCTTTTCTTCCTCAGTTGAGGCACATTCTATCTGCACTTTCAATGCATCGCAAGTTGAGCACGTGTCAGTTCTTGGATATCCAAAAGACAGGTTAAAATTAAAAGTGTATTGTTCTGACTCATACTTCTGCAAGTAAAGTTCATGCATTCTTTTTACGTTAAGATCGACTGGAAGGAACTTTATTGAGACTCGTTACGAGAATAATGGGACTTTCTCCTTCCATCGTTGTCACGTAGGTTTCCAGTAGCTCGAAAATTTAAAATTCTTTGAACACGACTTTTAGTAATAACGTGCATATTACAAAATGCAGTGCGACAAACTAAAAAACTTTTTGTTCCTACTTTCATATGGTACTTATATGAAAATTTTTTTGTTTTGGTAATGGTAGCCTTTCTCCTTCTATAATTGGTTTCAAATGAGTGTAGAGTAATAAATCATGAAGTGTCATAAAATTTGCCTGAATTTCGGTGTCGTCATGGGCGTAGGCAAATGGACGGATGTCAACTTCGTCGTCAAAAATTGATGTACCTCAAAATATCATATTTTGGATATTTTGTGATAACCAATTTTATTTAATTTTTCGATTAACTTATTCTTCAAACTCGTATTCCATTATATGGTCATTAAAGCTAATTACATTTTTATTTATAAAAACAAATTCACTTCCTTACTGAACGAATAAAAGCATTAGAAGAAACTGATAAGGGTATGACGCACCTCCTAATATTACTAAGAACTAAAATAAATCAACATGAAGACTAATAACGCGTAATGAGGTTTTACTTACACTTTCATTATAATCCCTCTTTTATTTTATTATTATCATTCGACATTCGAGTTAGTAATTGTTGCTACACCAATTAAACGTACAGTAATATTGTGATATAGAAATAGTGAAAAAGTTATAAAATGGCGACATTTACTCCAAAGAAAAGAGGTGTAAAAAATTCTCCGCTATCTGTTAGTGAAAAAGTTATAATTTTAAATGTATATGATTGCATAAAACACGATCACCCTAGTTTGTCTGTGCAAGAAAGTGTTGAGCGATGTGCCCGAATGACTGGAATTGGACAGTCCACGATTTTTAAATTATTGCGAGAAAGAAAGATATCAGGCCAGTTAAGTCCATGCAAGAGAAAATCAGGAAGACCAATAAAAATCTTAGGTGAAGACACCAAACGTGACATTCGAAGAAAAGTTCATTCGTTTTATTTTAAAAAGGAAATACCCACCCTTGACAAAATACTAATGGAGATAAGCCAAGATAACGATATTGTGGATAAACGTGGATAAACGAAGGTTATATAGTCCAAAAAATGTGGCAAGATAAAAATGTAACAAGTGCTCGCCAAGCTTTCATAGAAGGCCTTTCGACGGGTATTAAAGTGCCTTCGGGAAAAGGGAAGAGGCTTATAATTGCTCACATTGGAAGCGAAGAAGGATTTTTAAAAGAAGGTTTGTTAAGCTTTGAGTCGTGTCGGACGGGAGATTATCATGAGGACATGAATTCGGATGTCTTCGAAGACTACTTCGGGGAAATGTTAAAATTTCTTCCAGCTGATTCGGTCGTGGTTATGGATAATGCAAGCTACCATTCAAGGCGCATAGAGAAGGTACCAACTTCAGCTTGGAGAAAGCAAGAAATTATTAACTGGCTGTCAAATAAAGGTATTCAGTTTGAGACGAATTCAATAAAAAAGGAACTACTAGCCGTAGTAAAACAACATAAATCTCGCTTCATAAAATATGCCGTAGAAGATGTAGCAGAAAAGTATGAAGTAACTGTGCTACGCCTACCGCCATATCATTGCGAATTAAATCCCATAGAACTTATATGGGCACAAGTTAAAGGATATGTTGCAAGGCACAATACCACATTTAAAATGAAAGATGTCAAGGTATTGTTTGATCAAGCCATTATGGAAATCACATCAGAAAACTGGCAAAAAGCAATCCAGCATGTTTTAAAAGAGGAAGATAAAATGTGGGAACTGGACAACTTGGTAGATCAGGTGGTTGACCCTATAATTATAACACCAGGGGATGATGACAGTTCTTCGGATGAAGACTATAGTGATGTAGAATTGTAATAACGTATCCAGTAAAGTTTTTGTAGTTTTTGTGAATAAATTGATTTAAACTCCCCACTTGAAAAAGTGTTTCAATATGTAAAGTTCATTCGTGTGTGTTTGTGAGTATTTCCCGATTTCGGTTCGTATATATTTTATTGTTACATTTTATATTTTTTTAATAACACTGTTCTGCTGTATTACATTTTTATTTCCTTTAATATGATTTTTAAGAATGCATATTCTTTTGTCAATTAACCCACTAGCGCGCCTCTGGCTCAGTGTTTATCTGTCGATAACAATGGACTAAGCCCTTCAAACAGGGTGATACCTACCTGCTCTTTATGAAACGACAGAATTTTGCAATGCGGACGGAATTTATTGACGGATTATTGACGGATTACCCTGTAGCGCTTTTGAATACTTCATGAGATTTTATTACTCTACACTCATTAGAAATAGATTATAGATACTTTTTTCACATCCAAAAGCGCACCTAAATAGCTATCCTGAATATTTTTATCCCCCATTGTATAAAATTTTGTAAAAATTTCTTCTTTTGCCAGCTCTGTAAAGTTATCGAAACACTCATTCTTACATGTGCATCTAGGTCCCTGTCTTTTCTGAGGAATAACTATTCCCTTCGTGGTGATGTACTGCTGACCACTATATCTTGAAAGCTTACACCTGTTTCATTTCCACCCTGAAGGTAAACGCTTTCGTTTTTTTGACCTTATGGATTCATCAGTTTTGGTATTATCTAAAAAAAACGGGTGTGGCAGTCCGGTGGGACTGCCGGTAGAAGTTATACTTCTATACACGCGTTCGCCATTACAAATTTATATGTGAGTCAATCTGCACAATCATTACATATGTAATGTTATAGGTAAGAGAGAGCAGAAAGAGAAAAAAAATTAGGTATATAGGTATATAGTGCATCGTTTGCTGTATATAAACATTTGACCTGTAATAGGAGTATAGTAAATGAAGGATTGAATCAATATTTTAATGAAAATATATATTTTTATTTTCATATATGTATAAAAGGAGTTGAATGCAAAAAAATTTTTTTACATACTCTGCAGTAAAGTTCATTGTTTATTTTGTTATTAATATAAAAATACAATACAATACACTGCAACATAATTCAATATAATAATACAATACAAATTAAAATGCAATATTTATAAGTATTTACAAATGACAATTTACATAACTTACTTACGCATATTATGTTTAATTTACCATGATAATAATATTAATAAAAAAATAATAATATTAATAAGTATTAAATATATTTATAAAAGGAATATTTTTATTCTCGAGAAAGAAAATATATCTTCTGTCTCTCTCTTACCTATATAGAAGTATAACTTCAAAAAATGTTTGTGGAAAATAAAAACAAAAAGGTAACAACTCGGATTATGGTGTAAATTTTCATTTTATTTTAAAATTTAGCATTTTTGCGTATATTACATGTATTTAATAAGATTACGTGAAGTTTTTAAATATTTCAAAAATAAAAAAGGAAATTCATATTGGGATTCGAACTCATACCAGCGTATGAACCAAACACGTAAAAAATTTGCCAATTAGACATGACACTAACGAATTTTAAAATTGACAGTTTTCGGTCATACAGTGATTTATTGTAATTATTATTCTGAAATCTAATCATAAAATAATAATAAAATCATAATTTAATAAATAATACAAAACATATCACATAAATAATAATATGAATATATATATATATATATATATATATATATATATATATATATTATATATATATATATATATATATATATATATATATATATATATATATATATATATACAAAAGGAACATTTTTATTCTCGAGAGAGGAAGAGAGAGAAAATATATCTCCTGTCTCTCTCTTGCTCATTATCTTACATATGTAATGATTTCACCGATTCACTCCCGTACAAATTTCCAACGTGGAGCGCGCGTATAGAAGTATAACTTCAAAATTAACAAAATATATAGAGAGCAAGGTAAAACCCAAAAATACGTCTAAAATTGTACTCGTAAAATTATTAAGTTTTTTTCTGTTTTTGTTTTTTTATTAACCCCCGATGTAAAACGGAGTGGGCTTATAATTTATTTTAATGTGTGTAAGTGTGCAGTGTGTATCTGTCTGTGTCATCGTAGCTCCTAAACGGATAAACCGATTTTGCTTTAGTTTTTTTAATTTGAAAGATCATTTAGTCGAAAAGTGTAAAATAACTACCTATTGTTAGTCCTGATTCAAGAAATTCGGTTCAGCCATTTAGAAGTTATGAACGGTTAAATAAATGCATGATTATTACCTTCATTATTTTCGCTCCTGGAGGAATCGCTTTCTGCAGTAATATGACTGTTTTGGAACTCACATCTGTTGCTTGTGATTCCTGAACAACTAGGGGTAGCTGGTTCTACTTCTATAAAAACCATTAAACAACCTTAGATAAATAACTAAATCCAAAAAAGAACCAAAATACTTACCCCCTGTATTATTCCGGCCAGTATCACTTTCGAATACATAATCAGGATCATCATCACTATTTACACCAAAAGGATCACTTTCGCTGCCAGAAACACTCTCAAAACTACTCATCTTTAACAAGTTTAATATTCGTATCAACACCACACAAAAGTAGGGTCAGCTCTTACTACCTGTTGGGGGCAAAAACCGGTCATGTGTAGTACCTAGCTGCTTTTTGCGATCAATAGAAACGTTTTTCTCAATAAAATTACAAGCCGCTTGGTGCAAGAATGGGTCACGTAAGGATAGACAACAACTATACATTATACGTGAACGGCTCATGCATCAAACGATGCGGAGTATTTTTTTGAGTCAAAATAAGCGAAAATCTCATTTTTGGAAAGAATGGTCTTTAGACGGTTTTTACACCAAGCCCTACAATTATTTACCGCAATTATTTAAAAATTTGCTTTTTTTATTAAATTTGGCAGTGCAATTTAGTATTGTATTTAAATGGCTCGGAGCGAAAGGGTTGTGACTTTACAAGTATAACCTGTATTAGAGTTCTTTACTTCCACATTAGTAAGCCTCCATACTTAATCTAGACTAGGAAGCTTAAACAGGTTAAAAATAATTTTTTCTGTTATATCGCTTTTAAGCTTCATATTTATAGGTATTACACTGGTTGGCAACTTGAAGTTCAGATATTTTCTCTTGAGAGCTGGAGAAAGTAAATAGACCTTACACTGCGTGGATCCTAGGCTCCTCAAGAATTTCTCTCCAGTTGTCCCTATCCATCGCCTTCCTCCACCAAGCACGTATTCCATATTTATCATGTCTTCATCGATGTTATTAAGGAACCTTGTTCTGGGTCTTTCTCTTCTTCTCTGATCAATGGGTCTATCAAGGAGCGTTTTTCTAGCTGGGCCATTTTGTTCCATCCTCATTTCATGTCCTATCCACCTCAAACGTCCTATCTTAATATATTTCTCCACACTCCATTGTCATTTACTGCTCTAAAGATTCTCCTTATTACTTTTCTTTCGAAACATCCTAACATGTTTTCATTAGTTTTTGTTAGAGTCCAGCTCTCTGAACTATATGTTAGGACTGGGCGTATTGTTCTTTTGTAGAGTTTTACTTTTGTATTTCTCGATATAATTGTGGATTTCCGAAGGAGATTGAGCCTAAATTGGCATCGATTGACAGTGCAAATGCTGCTGTTTATCGGTAAGATAGTTTCGAAACAAATTCAGATTTCTGCTTTAATCTGGAGCCTTCTAAAAATTGCAAGGCATAGCCAGACGTTGATAAAGATGTTAACCCATTAGCGCTCAGTGGCAACTTTAGTTGCCAGTGACTTTCAACACCCGTAAAATCTCTTGTGTATTGTGTGTGACCTATTTTTAAGTGGTATATAATTTTTAGCGTGTCCACATGTATTTATAACCTACAAATTTGCTTGTAAACTTGTTAGGTACTCGTTAGTATTTATTTCAATATTAGAGTTTTGCAGCAACCAAACTTAGTCCTAAAAAATGTAAGTATTTTTTAGTTAATTTATAATATTTTGTGTTCATACTCAATTCATTTTAAACCAAAGGTTTATTATATATACTGATCTAAGAAAATTAACTGTTCATTGAATTATAACATAATTATGGTACCCTAAATTCACGTTGCAACTTTAGTTGCCAATGAGCACTAGAATGATTTATTTTTTTCTTTTAGGTCTGAAGATAATACGTTTAGCGTAGATGAAATTATGAAAGCTTGTGAAGAAAATTACGGATCAAGTTTTTTTAGAAGAATCAGGTCTGTAGGAATAGTTCCTCCTATAGAATCTGCTGAAGCTGATACAGACGAAGATTCAGATTTATCAGATGACGAAACTGAAGGAAATCCAAATCATTTACCAGGTAGAATCCTCAGATCAGAAGCGATTGTTGAGTTGGATGAGGAAATTGTTGAGAATCATTCAAACAGTACAGTAAATATCTGTTTGGATGAGAAAAATATTGATTTGTCACAGACAGGTACTTCAAAACCTATTGGAAATAAAAAGCGAAAAGTAATTGCATCTTCAAACAGTGTTTGGTCTCAAAATAAAGAAAACAGTTGGAATTTACCTGCCGTTACTATACCCTCTGGACCATCGACTATGGAATTTTTGAAAAACTCAAGTAAATTCTCCACTTCAAGCTTTCAAATGCTTTTTTACTGATACTCTAATTGAACATATCATTACACAAACTAATCTTTATGCCGGACAAAAGGGAGTGCATAGTTTAAATGTAAGTTATGATGAAATTTCTGTCTTCTTGGGAATAATCTTATTATCTGGTTACCACCAACTGCCGAGTAAGCGGATGTATTGGCAAAATGAACCTGACTGCAAGGTAGCTATAGTTGCAGAAGCAATGCGAAGACGTCGATTTGAGGATATATTACGGTATCTCCATCTAAATGATAACTCGCAGATAAACACTGACAGGTTTTACAAGGTCCGCCCTCTGTTTGATTATCTAAATAATTCATTCAAGCAAGTACCAGTTGGAAATTCAGTTGCTATAGATGAGAGCATAGTCCCGTATTATGGACGTCATCCTACAAAACAATTTATACGGGGCAAAACTATTCGTTTTAAGTTTAAATTGTGGGTTTTAGCAAGCCCTAATGGATTTGTGTCTCATGCTGAACCATACTGCGGTGCACATACAAAGCTTCCTGATACGGGAATCGGACAAGGAGGAAATGTAGTACTAGGACTTGCTGAATATGCCAACCTTCCTAGCGGGACTAAATTATATTTTGACAATTTATTCACTTCTGTGTCCTTACTTGAAGAACTGTCTAAACGAGACTTGGGGGAACTGGAACATTGCGAGAAAATAGAATAGCAAAGTGAATGAATTTACCTCCGAAAGAATCTTTCAAGAAATGTGATAGAATGACGACACATTCCACATCTAATGGAAAGCTAACAGCCATTAGATGGAATGACAATGCTGTTGTAACAGTATTATCAAACTGCCACACAGAAGTGCCGTTTAAAAATGTTCAGCGGTTTAGTAAACGTGAAAAAAAGAAGATGATGATTAAAATGCCTGATGCCATTTCCCACTATAATTCTAATATGGGAGGTGTTGACCTAAATGATCAGTTCACTGCTCAATATAGATGCAAAATTCGCAATAAAAAATGGTGGTGGCCACTCTATGCTTGGTCTGTGGATGAATGTTGTGTTCAAGGTTGGCTTCTATATAGGCTTCTAGGTCACGAATTATCATACTTGTAATTTAGAAGACAAGTAGTATTACAGCTTCTTACAAAATATGGTTGTTCTCCAACTAAACCCGGGCCGCATACATCGTTTTCCACTTCCGCTGTTTTGGAAGATCTAAGAACGGACAAGAAAAATCACATTATCGCGAAAGGAGACTCAAAGTACCGCAGATGTAAAATGTGTCAAAGAAGAACAACATACTTGTGTAATAAATGTAATGTACCCCTACATGTGACTTGCTTTGAAACTTTCCATAAATAATTTCCATAATATGTATCTCTAGTTTTGTTAAATCACGATTAGTTTTTAATACATTTCTATTACATAGAAAATTTTTGGTTATTACCAAACCGTAAGCGCTCAGTGGCAACTAAAGTTGCCACTCATTTTGACAACCTTTTAACAGACCTTGATTTTTTTATGTATTTTTTAGTAAATATGTAACACTATTTGTAATAAAATCTATAAAAAAATTTACAACTTTCAAACTTTTTTAGTTCTGAGCACTAATGGGTTAATAGAGACATGGGGAATCTAAAATTTGCATTCCACGACATGTCTCCTCAACTAAGCAGAAATCCTTAACGAATTTGTTTCTTGTACTCATACAGAGTAGATCCGAATAAAATGAAAAAGACAGAAAAGATTTGATTTCACGTTCAAAGCGTCTATGTATCTGTTGATACGTATTTCGACTTAATAAGTCTCATCAGAACAGTTATTCATAGCCGTTCTTAACGTGAAAAATAATCTTCTCTGTCTTATTAGGAAGCAATAATAAAATGGCTTCGTTTTAGACGCAATAGCGACATCTGATAGAAAAATCGGTAAGATAGTTTCGAAACAAATTCAGATTTCTGCTTTAATCTGGAGCCTTCTAAAAATTGCAAGGCATAGCCAGACGTTGATAAAGATGTTAATAGAGATATGGGGAATCTAAAATTTGCATTCCACGACATGTCTCCTCAACTAAGCAGAAATCCTTAACGAATTTGTTTCTTGTACTCATACAGAGTAGATCCGAATAAAATGAAAAAGACAGAAAAGATTTGATTTCACGTTCAAAGCGTCTATGTATGTCTTTTTCATTTTTTTCATTTTGCTGCTGTTTATCTTTGCGGTAGTATTATTTTCAGTGCTAAGGAGCACTCCCAGGTATACATATTCGTTCACTGCTTCGATGACGTCGTTTTCTATAACAAGTAGTCGTAGGATTTGTGGTTTCGTGCTTATTTTCGTATCCTTCATTTTGTTGGTGTTAATTATTAAACCCATTTTTGTAGCTGATTCAATTAATGCTTCAAACACCTCTCGTACAGCGTTTTACGTTCTCCCAACAATATTAATATCATCAACATAGGCAAGGATTTGAACTGATTTATTATATATTGATCTACATAATGGTTGTGATTTGTGCATACATATTACTTTTTCCAAAGCCAGATTCAACAGCATACAAGCGAGAAGGTCTCCCTGGCGCAGCACATTATTTGTTTTAAAAGGTTCCGACAGTTCAGCTGTCCCAAGTAGAAACACTGTAAGCTCCAATTCGAAAATGGTTCACCAGAGCAGGACACGTGGAGGACTCAACTTTTCAATTTTCTATTCTGTTTAAAATAAAAGTGAACATACATTAATATGGCATGAAATACTCTTGTTGTTTAGTAAATATTTTTATATCTGTATTTTCCAAATAAAACATACAGTGTTTTATTTGGAAAACCTAAAAATATAAAATAAAATATCCCAATTTGTAAAGATATTAAGTAATACAAAATATAGTTTATTCACGTTAATTTAACAAATATATAAAAAAATTGCTTTAAAAAGCCAAAATGATCTTCTGTTCTCAGGCATCAAAGGAATAAGTTTCTGTATTATTTCATCTTTTTTGCTTTTACGTATACGTCGTACGTTGGTATTCTGCAGAAATTTTGACACCACGAACCTTACTTCACAGGAATTCAAGCTCGTGATAGTTTTCATCTTCGAAGTTGGTTTTTAATTTAAGGAAGCTAGAGCCTCGTGAAAAGTTAGCTTCTACTATGCGTTTTATTAAAATATTTTCAAAGGATCATTTTCATCTCCCTTTCGAGGTTGCCCCTTCTTTTTTGGCCATTCGAATAAAGTTTGTACTTGAAGTACATTTAATTTTTTTCGTGATGTTCTTATAACAGACGTTGGGTTGTTCGTGGTAGTCATATTCCTTGGTCATGTGGTGAGATATTAATATAAGTACTTAATGCATAAAAATCCCAAAAGAATACTTATTATTATACTTATAATACTTATTATAAACACTGCAGCAGTTTTTTTAGAACCAATGATGCTATTTGGTATGAGACGATCTTTTATGGAATGTATTGACAATTGAAAATGGTGGACATATCGAACACTTACTTTAATCGAACAAGTTTAACGTTATTAAGTCTAACTATTTCTTAATTTGGTTTAATAATAAAATATTTTGATTATTACTTTAATTTAATACAAAACGTAAAATGTTTGATGTAAAATCCAATTATTCTGTTATTTTGTCAAGTCCTACTATTATATCCTGCTAATATATTTATTTTATTTAATATTTCGTTAACTATTAACTTTATGGAAGGCATTTTATACCAAAATTCAGAAGTATTGATGTTTTTGTCTAATTTTCTTTCGTTGCCTGGAGTAATTGCGTTAAATCTGAATTATATAGTGTAGTTGATTTGTAAAATGCGGTTATCTCGAAAACTGTCGAGTTTTGAAGTTATTAACAAGTATACCTTTTTTTTGGTAAAATAATGTATCTTTAATATTTTTTTATCACAAACACCGGTAACTTAAAAAGAAAAAAAGTTAAGTGCAAATGTATGCCACATATGTGGCGCCCTCTATCAGCTACATTAAAGTATGCATCAGATTATAATTTCTGATGATCAATAGTACCCAGTTATGAATTTTTATACATAAATGTTCACAAAAATGAAAGTTATAGTGAAAATTTTTAATTTCCACTTTAACACCTTATATCTTTCTTAATATCAACATTTTATTAAAGCAATTTGACTTAAATCGCAATATTTTAAAGTGTAGAATCTATGGTTTCTTTTTGTACAATTCTTAAGGACCACCCTGTATATCCAAAAGTGCGATAAAAGTGATTTTGAAAAAAAATAGATAGTGTTTCTACTTGGGGCAGCTGAGTTCCCTCCGGATTCATACTGTACATTCAACTTTTTCAAGAGTTAGTTTTGTTATTTGATATTCCTAGCTCTTTCATCGCTTTAAACATTTCTCTCGTATTGTATTTTCACATGTCTCTAGTTGATATTTTCCTCTGTTCTTAGAGCATTTAAAGATTCTCCGTTTTTGTGTATGGTGCAAAGTATTCCAATAATTATGGAGAGATTTCTGTGTCCATATTTCTTTTATGAGCTGCTATAGTGCCATAATTTTATTGCCATAAATTAAAAATAAGATCGGATTATTCGTACCACCTCGCTAAACTAGACAAATACGAACATATCATGTAATATTTCGTAGATTCAATTATGCACTCTTTTCATTCATACATAGAGTTTTCAGGCTAACTAACTCCCTTTATGATTTACATCTGATTGACAACTCCACCAGTCGTTTTAAAAGCCACTTTGTAGGATTAATATTTAAGTGATACATGTGTAATTATTTTTATGTTGTTTTTTATTAAATTGTATTGTTTTCTTTTTGTTTAAATAATCTTTTTTATTTTAAAACGTTTTTGTCTTGTTTATTTTTTTTTAATTTAATATTATATTTTGTACTGTTATATGCTATATTTATCTTTATATTTAGATTGTGTCAAATTTAGTATATTTCCGATATATTTTTGACGAAAAATATATGATAGTTTTTATTTTAGGCTTTCCCCAAGAGGAGAACACATTGGAAAGTATTAAAACAATACATGTATATACATGTAATAAAGAACAACGTAGGAGTCAATCTGTTGAAAAAAATACATTAAAATGTGAAATTTGCGTTAAGCAATTTATCCATAGAAGTTCATTAAATAGACACATGAAAATTCACACTGGAGAAAACTCACACAAGTGTGAAATTTGTTTTAAGCAATTTAGTGATGCAAGTTCTCTGAAAAATCATTTTAGTATGCACACTGGAGAAAAACCTTACAAGTGTGAGACTTGTGTTAAGCAGTTTTCTCGACTACGTCATATGAAACGACATATGATATTGCACACTGGAGAAAAACCTTACCAGTGTGAAATTTGTTTTAAGCGGTTTACTCGTTCACATGATTTGAAAACTCATTTGAGAATGCACACTGGAGAAAAACCTTACAAGTGTGAAATATGTGTTAAGCAGTTTACTCAGTCTAGCACTTTGAAACGCCATATGCGATGGCATACTGGAGAGAAACCATACAAGTGTGAAATTTGTTTTAAGCGGTTTGCTCGTTCACAGGATGTGAAAATTCATTTGAGAGTGCACACAGGAGAAAAACCTTACAAGTGTGAAATTTGTTTTAAGCAATTTAGAGAACAAAGTCATTTAAAAAAACATTTGAGATTGCACACTGGGGAAAAACCTTACAAGTGTGAAATTTGTTTTAAGCAGTTTTCTCAAACAGGTCATCTGAGTACACATAATTTGAAATTCCACAGGGAAGAAAGATCTTAACGTATGACTTTGTTTTAAAATGTTTTCTTAATTGAAATTTAATTGCACATATTCAAGCTTACCCACATATCATATTTTATACCAGTGATTTAAAAAATATATTGGTTGATGCACACTAGAGAGGACATGTTAAGATTAATGTTATAAAAAGATGTTGATATTATTTAGAGCAGTTATTTATTTGCCAGAAATATTCAGATAATTGAAAAAACTAATTAGATCGCGATTAATTATTTTTAATGGCGACAATGTAAGGACTTAATTTTTTTGTGCATGTCACTTTTTGAGGATAAATTATCTAGAATTTGGCACCAATTTTCGTTATTAAATGAAAAGGGCTTTGTTCAAGTTGGATTAATCTGTATTATAAAAACAATAGATCTATTTTAATAAACATATTTTATGTGTCTCAAAATGAATGTAACAAAAATTGAAATATTAAAAATATCTGAGAAATTGTACATTTTATTCATATATCTAACCTCTGTTAGTTCTGCCACTTTGATAATAATTATGATAAAAGTGATTTGATCTTGGTTTGCTAGAGAAACTTTATGTTGATCATGGCTTCATCTGGATCAGCAAGTCCATATCAGCCAATTTTTCTTCTAACATCAGGCTATGAGGTTACTGCCTGCATATCTAAGATTTGTAATTATTTTGCCAGGTATCGTTATTTTGCCATTGATCACATATTAATATCTAAGCGGTGGGCAACCTCCGTAACAGATGTTAGAACTTATAGAGGCGCAAATTGCGATTTGGACCATTTCTTAGTTATATCGAAGATAAAACAAAGAATATCAATGGTAAGAAAAGAGAAAGGCGCCAAACAAAGAAAATGGAATACATATATGTTTAAAAATCCTAAAAAGAAGAATGAGTACCAGCAGAAAATAAAAGTAATATTAAATGAAAGAGGAGAACAAAACAACATTGAAGAAGAATGGAATATCATCCAAACGACAATTAAAAATATGGCAAAGGAAACATTAGGTGAAACCTCAAGCAAAAGAAACGAGGAATGATTTGATCAAGATTGTCAACAAGTAATAAATAGCAAAAATATAGCTAGACAGAAATGTCTACAAAGGGATTCCCGATCGAATAGAAAGGCATATGAAGAACTCAGAAAAGATGTAAAGAAAATATGCAGAAGGATATACGCTGCGGAATCTAAGCCGCAGATTCATTTTAGAATTTTAAACTGCTGCGTTAGCCTTTTTGTTTTCTGCACACCGAGCCGGGGATCGAACTGACATCTCTCGTATTGAAGCGAAGGAGAAGCCAGCCGCCCAGCCCGCTTGGCTAATCCGATCGACTTACTACAACAAATTATAGATTATAATAACAGAAGAGAGACTAGAAAATTTTACAAGGAAACCAAGCAATGTACCCAAGGATACATGACAAGATCAACAGTTTGCAAGGACAAAAATGGGGCAATTATCAGCGAGAAAGAGGAAATAATGAAAAGGTGGAAGGAGCATTTTCAAGAACTGTTAAACCCAGAAAAAGAACAAAACTAAGATGAAGATAATTCACCACACAGCAGAAAAACTAGTTGAGCAACCAACATTGGAAGAAACGATAAACGTCATAAAACATCTAAAAAATAACAAAGCACCTGGCACAGATGGAATAACTGCATAACTGATAAAGAATGGTGGACATGCGCTATGGAAGCGTATCCATAAACTAATCGACCGCATATGGACACTAGAAGTCATCCCAGAAGATTGGAAAGTAGGAATCATACTTCCTATGTACAAAGGGGGAGACAAACGACTCTGCAAAAATTATAGGGGCATAACAGTTTTAAATGTCATCTACAAGATATTATCAGGAATTATAAGCCGCCTGGAATCGTTTTCGGACGAGATTATTGGTGAATACCAATGTGGCTTCAGACCAAAGAGGTCAACTGTAGACCAAATACATATGTTAAGAGGTATACATGAAAAATGTGTTGAATATAACATACCTATTTACAACTGATTTCAAACAGGCGTTTGATGGAGTAGATCGACAAAAGATGTTAAAGCAACTATCTATGTTAGGGATACCCAATAAGTTGATTAAACTTATAAGAATGACTCTGGAGGGTTCCAAAGCTATGGTGAGAATAGATGGAGATATGACGCAGGCCTTTGATATTGAAAATGTTAGACAAGGGAATGTCTTATCAACAACACTTTTTAATCTAACTTTAGAAGCTGTTGTTAGAAAACTGGATAAAACGGCTGTATTAATACAAGATCTATGCGGATGATGTTGCCATAATAAGCCGCAACAAAAGGGTATTAAGCGAAAAAGTTATAGAACTGAAACGAGAAGCTGCTACGTTTGGTCTATATATAAATGAAAGCAAAACAAAATATCTTGAGTGCACAATATCGAAGGAACATGAGAATCTGAAGGTAGACAACCATACCTACAAATATGCCTTCACTTTTCCCTACCTAGGCTCAATAATAAATGGCAACAACAACATCAGTCAAGAAATACAAGCACGGATTCTTAGCGGTAATAAGTGCTTTTATGCATACAAAGACCTAATGAAAAGTAAGTTACTGAATCGTGGGTCTAAGCCATGGACGTATAAATAAAGATGGACTGGGCATGACCTGCACTCTGTTCACCTAAATTTGAAGTCGAAAAGTTTATAGGCGCGGGGAAAGAGACGAGGTGATAGACTGTGACATTTCCCGTTCAGTCAGCGGCGTACCTTCCAATAATTGAAAGGTATTTGAAACACTTTTTTCATTTGAATAAATAAAGACTATTGGTTTGATTGCTTTTATTTTTAGTATCGTAAACATATAAAATATTTCGAATAAGTGAGAAACAACGAACGATGAATAGTTTTAATTTTCAGTGTATAGAAATATATTTATAAAAATTGATTTACACAAAAAAATAAAGATTTAGTAAATAAAATCGCGAAGTACTTTATATAATATTTTATTTAAACTAAAATAATACACAAGCAAGAAAAAGTTTAATGATTTAATATTTTTCAGTTTAATATTTTTCAATGAATTTGTAATTAATACATTGACTAAATTTTTAATTTTCTTATTAAAAATATTTTGAGTTTTGTCTAAAAATCTGAAATATTTTTCCGCAATTTTGCAGATTTCAGTGACTAAAACTGATGAGTTTGTTAAACTCTTATATTCTTTTCTTCGTTGCAATGTTGAAAGAGATTGCTCATTTTCAATCAGACGAAGACACTTTGGACATGTTAATATATTTTTTAAGCTTTTGATACATATCCTGCTATATAAGTGACAATATCTTGAACGTAGTCTGTCAAATCCCAAGCCGTGGAATTATTGAAATTTGACATCCGAATGTCTTCCTTCAATTGCCTCTCAAAAGAAATATATTCATCAGTCCTATAATTGTCATCTAGATTATTATTTACTGTCACTCTATTACTACTACAAATCAATATTGATGTGGAATCAAGATTAACTGCATCACCAGTGTTCCCAGCTTTGATTTCGGTATGCACAATTATTCTTTTATAAGCTGCCTCAATTTGTCTTGCAGATGGATTATTATTAAAACCCCCTCTGCTCCTTATTGCCCCAAAAAATAGCTAAAAATGGTCTTGAGATAGTTTATATGTTAAAATATACTTGAGATTATTTTTTGTTTCAACATGTTCTTGATATATCCCTTTTAAACTTTTGATACAAACAAGAAAACCTAAAAAATCTGTTTTTTTTTTCTAGACTGCAAAATTGGAATATCTCCACAAGAAATACCAAGAATATAGCTTTCAAAATCGTCCAAATATTTAAAAAATCGCTCCCTAGTTTGCAAAGATAAAGGTTTTTTATAAAAATATTTTGCAAATCTATTCTTAGAATTTGTAGGGGAAAGGATGAGGTAGCTGGTTCGATGATTTAAAAGTAAATATTTGAAAAATATAGTCCCACCTTCCTACATTTGGTAGATAAAAAATAAATAAATAAAACCTCGAAGGACCAGCGACCATTAGGTCGCAACATTGCGGATTAGTAATAATATAGTGGATAGTATAGTTAAAAGTAGAATAATTAAAATAAGAATTAAGCTAGAAGTATTTTTATTGTATTATTTACATGCATAAATAGTAGAATCGGGATTGCCAACAAATCACCCTTTTTAATAATAATAAAAACATAAATGTTCATATAAAATGTTCTTAAACCGCACAACTGTTTATATTAATTATTCTTAACGCTAAATACATGCGATTTATAGAACAAGAAAGTTTATAGTTTGTTGAATATCCGGCAACCCTGTAATTTTTCGGACCGGCATTCATGAAATGTTGGCACACAAACTGTCGATTTTCTTCTGATAAAAGAATAATTTCAGGTACTTACATATTCGATGCACAGACACTGAATTTAATTAACTATTTAATAAAATAAGTTATTTGAAAGCTGATTCTATTTGAGAAGCGTGAGAATTGTAACTTGCTTCTATTTGAGAAGCTGAAAAATAAGTTTGACTTACGTGCTTCTATTTGAGAAGGCAAAGACGAAGTGATGTTAAGGGTAGTTGGGTTTGAATATTTTGAATCTTAAGAACTGACAGGCGCAGAAGATACAATGCAGCAGAAAGAAGGCGTGTCATGCTGATTGAATGTCTTAAAATTAGTGAGATATACTAGTGAGAATAACAATCATTATTAAAATTATTATAGAAGGACAAACTATTGTAGAAAATATAATTAATTTTCTACATACTGGGGGGCGGGGAAAATTTAAAATATATACAATGATCGAAAAGACCGTTAAGAAAAGGTTTAATCAGAAATTGGAAGAGGTGCTAATTTTATTATGGGGCGAACATATTCACCTTCTGCTGTTTTTACACGTGCAGCGCGAACTTTACCATCCCTTCCAGTCAATAATTCCAATATTCTACCTAGTGGCCAATTTAAAGGAGGGCGATCTTCAGATTGTATAAGAACTAGCTGATTGATCGCCAAGTTTTGTTGGGGTAGTTGCCATTTGGGTCTATGCTGTAGACGGTGCAAATAATCCACAGACCATTTTCTCCAAAACTCTTGTTGGAGTTTGGAACACACTTTCCAATAAGAAAGTCGATTAGTAGGGGTCCTAGAAAGATCCCTTTCTGGGTAAGAAATAAGGGGAGCTCCAATCAGAAAATGACCAGGAGTAAGAGGCAAGAGATCATTAGGATCGTTAGAAAGGGGATACAAGGGACGACTATTTAATATGGCTTCAATTTGCACTAATAAAGTTGAAAGTTCTTCAAAAGTTAGGCAAGTATTGCCGAGCAATTTGGTTAAATGAAATTTAGCACTCTTTACAGCTGCTTCCCAGAGTCCGCCCCAATGTGGAGACCTGGGAGGGATTAATTTCCAGGTAATTTCAGTGGAAGAAAGAAAATTCTGAATTTCGTGATTATTTTCTTTGGATTTCAGAAATAAAGATAAGTCTCGTAATTGATTACGAGCTCCAATAAAATTGGTGCCATTATCAGAGTAAATTATTTGAGGATTTCCTCGACGACTAATAAATCGTTTTAATGAAGCAATAAAAGCTTCCGTGGACAAATTGGAGACAAGTTCTATATGGATAGCCTTGGTTACCATACATATAAAAATGGCTATATAAGCCTTAGCGGTAGGGGCCTTCCTTAATCTAGAGGAGCGAATCATAATAGGACCAGCAAAATCTATTCCGGTCTTAGAAAATGGACGAGCCTGTTGAACTCGATCCAAAGGCAAAGGGGACATTATCTGTGATGCAAATTGAGCATTAAATCTATGGCAAATAACACACTTTTTAATGATAGTTTTAATTCTTCGTATACCATTCAACGGCCAATATCGAAGACGAAAATTTCCAAGGACATTTTGAGCTCCACTGTGTCCTAAACGCATATGTTCCCGATTAATTAGTAGATCGACAACATGGTCATTTTCAGGGAGTAAAATGGGAAATTTCTGAGAAAAACTTAATTCGGTATGTTCAAGTCGACCTCCTACACGGAGTATGCTATTTTCATCAAGGAAGATATTAAGAGGAAGTAATTTGGGAATTGAAATAGATTTTCCCTCCTGTAATAGTTTGATTTCATTGGAAAAAGAATAAGATTGGACCTGTTTTATAATAAAATCATGGGCATTCTGAAGCTCTTCTACTGTCAAAGGACTGCCAGAAATGTTTATCTTTTTAAATTTGAGAATCACTTTAAAACTAAAAGCGATTCCTTTTTGCATGCTAGAAAATTTCGAAAATTTTAAAAATATAGGTTTCCAGAATTGTTCTGGCGATTCAGTAATGGGAAATGATACTTGCATACATTCAGGTACTTCATTTAGAAGTTCAAAAGAATCAATGGAATCAAAATCATTGGTTTGAGATAAAAAGGGAGGACCATGAAACCAGAATTGACGAACATCAGATGAAAAATTTCCACGCGACAAATGATCAGCGGGATTTAACGGAGATCTGATATGTCGCCATGTGGTATTCCTGCTATTATCACGAACAGTAAGGACTCGTTTTTTAACAAAAGGAGATATCTCTAATTCAGACCTTTTAACCCATGTTAAGGCAACTAATGAATCGGACCATAAATTAATGGACTCAATTTTGATAGTATCATGCAAAATTTGTATAATCCGAGAAGATAGGATGGCAAGTAACTCCATAGAGCACAGCTCTAATTTAGGAATTGTAAGTTTGTTCTTTAATGGATTGACTCGGGACTTTGCGGCAATTAATCTTGAAGAGAAAGTATTGTCATTATAGCTAACCACAAGGTACACACAGGCTCCATAGGCTAGTTGACTAGCATCACAAAAGCCATGTAAGGAAATGGAACATATGGTTTTGTTGTCAATTAAATATCTAGGTATAGACATATTGGAAATGTCAGATAACAAAGAAAGAAACTTTTTCCAACTTTGCAAAATAGAATCATCAAAAATGGGCGTGTCCCAGGATATTTGGGATTGCCATAGTTTTTGCATAATAAGTTTTCCCTGCACGATTAGCGGATTGATCACACCCAGGGGGTCAAACACAGAAGAAATGAAAGATAAAATACTGCGTTTAGTTAAAACAGCAGGTTCTTGTATATTAGTAGTACGAATAAGTAAGAGGTCAGACAGAGGGTTCCATTTTAATCCTAGTATATTACTAGGGGAGCCATTAATATTAAAATCAATTTCGTAGGACGAAGTTTGTGATATCGAGGATAAAAATTCAGAAGAGTTGGATTGCCATTTATGAAGCTTAAATCCGTGTTTACCCAAAATAGTATTAAGCTCCGAATATATTGTTTCTAGAGATGAAAAATCGTTAGTACCTGACAAAATATCGTCCATATAGGTTTGTCTAAGTAGAGCATACCGAGCATTAGGGAAGTTAGGATATCTCTCAGCGATATCCTTTAAGACACGCGTAGCCAAATACGGTGCACAATTTTGCCCAAAACTAAGACTTGAGAGTTGAATACAGGTGAAGGGATCAGAAGAATTTTCTCTCCATAAAAAATTTTGGAAATGACATTGTGATGGATTTATATCTATAAATCTATACATCATTTGAATATCAGCACAAAGGACAAATTTGAAACAACGGAACCTACATAATATGTCAAAGATATTGTCCTGTACTTGGTAACCTTTTGAAGTTAGGTCATTTAAGGACACTCCGGTATCAGTACGGGCACTAAAGTCAAAAACTACTCTCACAGGCGTTGAACTGTGTTTCCGTATTACAGCTCTGTGGGGGATAAAATATTTAAATTCATTAGTAGGATGATTGTAAAAAGATAAAGGGATTACTTGAGCGTGATTTAAAGTAAGATATTCATATATAACATTCTTATAGTTTTGAAATAAAACTGAATCACAATTGAATTTTTTCTCAAGAGAGATAAATCTTTGGCGTGCCATGCAAAAAGACTGTCCCAATTTTGTGGGCATATTTTCAAGGAAGGGCATATCGACCTGGTAACGACCTGACGGTAAAATAATAGTGGTGTTTTTGAATATTTGTTCTGCAACTTCTTCGCTAGAACAATGAGTTTTTGATAGTGGAATAGTTTCTAATTCCCAGAAACTTTCCATACGACGGGTCAACTCATCTTCTCTTTCGAATTGAACATCATTAGTTGTAATAAAAGAATGAGAAACATTATTTTGGTTTGAGGAAAAATTTAAGCGGCTCCTAGGTATAGGACCGGCGATCACGTAACCCAGATAAGTTTCAACTAAAGAGGGGGATCTAGGTCCCATATTAATAATATTAGATTTAAGTAAATTAAAATAAATATCAGCACCAAGAAGTAAATTTATAGGCCCAGTTTTAAAGAAAAATGGGTCGGCAAGTTCGGGTATTATATGTTCATGTAATTTTAGAACCTCAGGAGATATAGAAAATTGGGGGAGATTATTTGTTATTTTGTTTATAACAGAACAAGAAACGTTAAAACTAATTGATGGGTTAACAAGAGAACTAAATTGTATATCTAGCACTTCTCTACTTTTAGCACAATTGGTACTACCTAACCCAGAAATATTTACAAATTGTGTTCGAGAGGACAGCTGCAAATTTTTTGCAAAGGAGCTTTCAATGAGACTCATTTGACTAGCAGAATCTAATAGTGCTCTTGCCACCTTTTGTTGACCATTAGAGCATCTGATATTTACAAGAGCTGTAGGTAAAAGAACTATGTTATCAGAAATAGATACAGTATGGAGTGAAGCTTGTTGAGATGAGGGATGAGCATATTCAATAAATTCATTACTTACAGGGTTCATATTTGGAGACAAAGATTTATTTACAATATGTACATTAGATGGTTCTGTTCCATGATTGTTTCCTCTAAAACGAGAGGTCGTCGTATTTATATTTGGAACGTGATTATGCGTCTGAGTACTAGGGGATGAGTTTGATTGATTATCAAAATGTAAATAAGTGTGGTGAGGTTTCCCACAAGTGGAGCATCTTTTTAAGGATTTACATTGCGGTATTGCATGAGTGTTACTGAGGCAATTTATGCAATATTTCTTAGATTTGACAAATTGATATCTTTCTAGGGGTTTTAAAGTTAAAAATTTCGAACATCCATAAATAAGATGATTAGAATCTTTACAATAAAAACAATTAGCACGGAAGTTGTAAGATTGACGTTGAAGGTTATTTACATTAGAAACTAATGAAACCTTATTTTTTCGGCTGTCAGTCTGTCTGGAATAAGATTTGGAAGAATTGGGTTCAAAAAGATTTAAATTTTCTAAAACGGATTGTCTTTTATTCAAAAATTCAAAAAATTCTTCCGCAGTAGGAATGATTCCTGTATCTCGCTCGCTCTCAAACGCTTTCCTAGAATTGAAGTCAAGTTTTTGTTCTAGCAAAAATATAATTAAACATTCAGATTTTATTTGAGGAGTATGACCTGTATTATTTATTAAATCGAAAGTTTTACGAGAGGTAATATAGAATTCCTTCAAATCGTTTGCTGTGCTTTTTGATAAACTTTTTTGTTCTACCAAAGTTTGGTACAAAGAAATTAATAACTTAAAATTATCGTCATATGTCTTTTTTAAAATATCTAGAGCAACGTTTAAATTCTGATTAGTTAGGCTCAGACTGGAAATTAAATCTAAAGGAGGACCGCGCAGTAAGCTTTTTAGATAATAAAATTTTTCCCCGTCAGTTTTTAATTTAGAGTTATTCAGCACTACCGCTGAAAAAAGATCGAAAAATGAGGGCCATTCTTGAGCCAACCCTGTAAAAGGTTTAATGTTTATTTTTGGCAAAACAACATTAGAGGATTCAATAATATCACTATTGGATAATTTTTTCTTAAGTTTTTCAATATTGGATCCAAGTTGAGCAATAGCAATCTCGAAACGATCTGATACTAAATTTTCTGCATTTACTTCTACATCGCTAAAATCTTCAAGTGCAATTATATCACTTTGAAGATTTTTGTAACTTTCGTAGGTACTTAAAATATTTTGAAGTTTTACCTTTAATATGCAGATTTCCTCCGATCCATCAAGATTTTTAATATAGGATTCGATCCTAGACAATTGAATTTTACAACCTTTACGTTTATTTTTTATAGCGGTTAGATCCATTTTAAAATAAGAAAGAATTAAAAGCCACTAATCAGAAAATAAGGAATGCGCTACGCAACAAATATATGTTAATAGAATATAAGCAAACTGGTAAAATTCAAATTAATTATTAATAATCATTAAAAACCTAGAAAATAATAGACAGAAAATAAAAAATTACCAGTTAAAATGATAATATCAATAATAATATCACGAAAATCACAATGCAGATATCGATTATAAAAATAAAACAATAACAAACAGTTCAAAATATATAAAACGAAATATAAATACTCAATATAATATTATGTAAATACTCAAATTCAGGTATGATCGTAAAAATGAATTCTTAAAACTACAAAAATGTTCACGAAAACGTTTTAAAATAAACTTGCAAAAATCAGGTAGTGTTTATTTACCAAACACCCCAAAAGGTTCGTAAGTAGGCAGGTATAAAGATCTTTCGGCAAGACTTATAAAATCAGTCACTAAATGCCGATAAAGCTAATGTTTTTAACACAAACACAACAGATGGTGTAGAGATAAAGGAACTGGACTGTTAGTTCTGTTACTATCGCGTACTTAGGGTTGATGCAGTTTCAACAGGGTTGCCGGTTCGCAAAAATTTCTGGAAACCGAACACTCCCGATAAAGTTTTAAAATTATTTTGTCCGTTATAAAATCACTGTCACTGTTTTGAGTTTTTCATAAAAGATTGTTCAGGTACACTCGAAGGTGATTAGCGGCATAAGTTTAGAAATTGATAAAACAATTGTGAGCAAAAAGTAATAGAATAATTATGATAAAAATGTCATTTTGACAAATAACGTGCTAGCTATTGAAAAGTAATAGAATTATTATTAGAGGAATGTCGTTCTGATAAGAAATCCGGCTCGAAGGACCAAAACAAATGTAGGGGAAAGGATGAGGTAGCTGGTTCGATGATTTAAAAGTAAATATTTGAAAAATATAGTCCCACCTTCCTACATTTGGTAGATAAAAAATAAATAAATAAAACCTCGAAGGACCAGCGACCATTAGGTCGCAACATTGCGGATTAGTAATAATATAGTGGATAGTATAGTTAAAAGTAGAATAATTAAAATAAGAATTAAGCTAGAAGTATTTTTATTGTATTATTTACATGCATAAATAGTAGAATCGGGATTGCCAACAAATCACCCTTTTTAATAATAATAAAAACATAAATGTTCATATAAAATGTTCTTAAACCGCACAACTGTTTATATTAATTATTCTTAACGCTAAATACATGCGATTTATAGAACAAGAAAGTTTATAGTTTGTTGAATATCCGGCAACCCTGTAATTTTTCGGACCGGCATTCATGAAATGTTGGCACACAAACTGTCGATTTTCTTCTGATAAAAGAATAATTTCAGGTACTTACATATTCGATGCACAGACACTGAATTTAATTAACTATTTAATAAAATAAGTTATTTGAAAGCTGATTCTATTTGAGAAGCGTGAGAATTGTAACTTGCTTCTATTTGAGAAGCTGAAAAATAAGTTTGACTTACGTGCTTCTATTTGAGAAGGCAAAGACGAAGTGATGTTAAGGGTAGTTGGGTTTGAATATTTTGAATCTTAAGAACTGACAGGCGCAGAAGATACAATGCAGCAGAAAGAAGGCGTGTCATGCTGATTGAATGTCTTAAAATTAGTGAGATATACTAGTGAGAATAACAATCATTATTAAAATTATTATAGAAGGACAAACTATTGTAGAAAATATAATTAATTTTCTACAGAATTGAATATATCAAAACATCATTCAATTTTTGAATAAAAGAAGCCGTCTCTTCTGCTGCTTTACATTAAGGTATACTAAGGTCCTTTGACAAATACAAAAGAGCATCTGCTACACTTTTACTGAGCGTTTGAGCAGCTACTTTTACCTTCATTTTTTCTTTTGTCCACATAATATGCCTCCTATATGAGTTTTGTGGCGGCAAGAAGACCTTCACTATACTGAAAGGCAGCTAATTTATTGATGTAGGCCCAATTAATTTGTTGATTTCCATTTTCTAGAATTGTTTCTGATCCCAAGCAGTTACGAACTAATTTGAGCATGTGACATATATCTGGGAACATATATATATATATATATATATATATATATATATATATATATATATATATATATATATATATATATATATATATATTATCTCCAGTAACAGGATGTTGAAAATGAGTTTTCATGGAAGATATATTGAAATCTGCTCCTAATTCGGTAGCCATTCGAAGGTTAGCTGGTGCACCATCAAATGTCATTGATGTAACTACTACACCAGTATCATGTATTAATTCTAAGCAATTTTTAACTAATGCTGTTTTCTCAGAGCCAGTTGTTCCATTTAATAAAAAATACCCAACGGGTATCTTCCAGGAACTGTTTAAACTAACCAACATAAAAACCAATACCTCCTTGGCCTCAGGAAGTTCATCACTATTAAGGTTTGTTCCAATGTCCACATAACCGCAAAACTTACTTCCAGTCCATTCAATTTGTTTCCGAATAGATATTTCATCTAACACAAGGTTACAAAGAACTTTTGCATTTGCTTTAATTTTCAGCGTGTTCAATGTTTCTTGTGTCCATCCATGTTTACCATCTATGGACTGGTACCATTTTGAAATTGTTCTTGGATGTGGCAATGTTTGATTAAATGTTTTCCTAACATATTTATATGCCCTCATAGAATAAAATGACAATGTTAGTGCAAAACTTCTTAAGGCTGGAGTATATTTTTGTTTCTTTGGGCCTTTTAACATTTTTTCAAAAATATCGTTAGTGACCCCTGGTAGTGAAGCCTTAAAAAATAATATATTATTATTAATTAAAAATCAAATTAAATAACACTAACCTTCAATGGCCATTCAGAGTTTTCATTAAGCAATAGCTTTTTTTTTCAATAATGTTAAAAGTGATTCTAGAGATGTAATTTTTGTTCTCAGCCTTCTTACAGATTGTTGTAAATACTTTATTTTACTTTTTTGACTCTTAACAGTATTTTTTTACACTCTAAAATGTTTCTTGGCCTTTTCAGGTGTTGAAAAATCGCTGCTAGACATGTCTTCAACGGTTTTATTTCTAAAACATATAATTAGGTTTTCATAGTTATAATCCTTGTTTTTATAAATTAAACGGAAAACTCACTTTTTATAAATATTACGTAGAACATATGAAAATGTATTATCACCAAGTAACAACTCTACAGTTTCAGTTTCTGATGCTGTAATGGTGCTCGAAGATGCGTTTTCTATATCATCTATATTTTCCTTGTTTTCTTCATTGGCATTTAAACATCTAGAATATTCAATTTATGTACATTAAAGAAAAATATTAAAATTGGTTTAAGGTTGAAATAATCTCATACAAAATTAAGCCAAAACTCACCTTCTCTTTAACAGTTTAGGAGAATTAGATTTTACATTAAAGCCCAAGTCTGTCTCCATATTACATTCGTCAGTATCAATGAAACTCCTAAAATAGTGTGAGTAATTTTAATATTAAAATGAAATAAGTAATCAAAATCCACATTAAGATTTTATTTGTAAATTTAATAAACAAATTCGATACAAACTCACCTTTTTGAAGGTCCATAAAAATCATCCTTATCAATACTACTCGAAGCTGTTTCTTTATTTTCCATATCGTTTGTAGAACTAAAACATTGAATTAATAAAAAAAAAAGAAAAAAGACATGCTATCATAATTATGGAATATATATATGAGTATTTATTATACTCTGTATGGTAAATTACATAGAAATTCGTTTTAGTTACCTTGGTTCTGGTGATTTATGATAAATATTTATTGGAACAGTTCCTTTCCTCCAATTAACCCGTCCACTTGGTTGTATAATTAGATCATGCTTTCTAAAGTGTTCTGAGCAGACCATAGCGGTTTTGGTTATTTGTTCTTTATCTAAGCCGAACATAGACAACCACATATCCAGCATCTGTTGATTCTTTACTGGGAACCTGCATATGATATTTCATTGAAATTATTATATTTATAGCAATAATAGTGCAGATTAGAAAAAATAAATAAATGTATTTATAATACTATAAAATTTACTTTATTTAACAAAATTAAACTCCAATTCATGTCAAGAATTAAGTAATATCACATCCCTGTACTACGCCCATGGACGTAATTCCAATGTTTATAATACTTAGGAATGAAATGACAGTTCTGGATGTAAATATGCAGTTTTCCTACATACGATACAGTTACGCACCATTATTACACTTAACTATTAACTATTCTTCAATTAAAATTTAAAATATATTAACAAATTCCCTAAAATGTCACAAATAAGGAAATTATCAACTCAAAGGTAAACAATACAACGCCATTTTCCTTTTCCTCAAATCACTACGATTGGTTTATACATATTACCAATGATGCCAAGTTTTACAAAAATTTAAGATTATCAGAATATATTTTCTATTAATAAATTAAATAATTAATGTTTTTCTTTTAATTCCTTGGTTGCGAAATGAGTATATCTAAAAATAGTTTATACTAACTAGATAATACATTTTTATTTATAAATTAAAAATAAATTATACTAAAAATCGAAAATTATTTCGAAGATTGACTTGAAAAAAAAAATAATTTGACAACGTCAAATTAGGGATTTGTGCCTATGACTGTGACGATCTCATGACTTCAAGTCAAGTAAAGATGAAAATAGCCCGGTCCTTCTTTATTTATACGTCCATGGTCTAAGCTGAGAATATACAAAACAGTAATTAGACCAGTGGTCACATATGGATGTAAAACGTGGACCCTCTCAACCACTGATGAAAATCAACTGAGAATATTTGAGCGCAAAATACTAAGGAAGATATTTGGACCAACCCAATGCAGCGATGGTTCGTGGAGAATTAAAATGAACCACGAGCTGGATGAACTAATGCAGAGCGCAGATATTGTCAGATTTGTAAAGTCACAAAGACTTAACTGGCTTGGTCACCTAGAAAGAATGCCAGATAATGGAGCTGTAAAAGTAATCCAGAGATGGAAGCCCCAAGGAAACAGAACAAGAGGAAGGCCCCGTAAAAGATGGATAGATGACGTAAAGAGGGACCTTAAAACCATGAACATCAGGCAGTGGCGAAGGAAAGTATCCGACAGGGCAGAATGGAAGAACATTGTTAAGCAGGCCAAGACTCACACAAGGGTTGTAGCACCATTAGAAGAAGAAGAAGATCGTTATTTTGCCTGTCCATTGTTACAAGACTTTTAACTATTTTTTAACTATTTAAGTAAATAGTATGGGTAGGAGTACGGAATTTTCGTTTTTACGAAATAAATTGTGGTTCTACACATTTTTTTTACGGAATTTTTGTTTGTACAAAATAGATGCGAATTTCGGCGAAATTTTGAGCATAAATGCGAAATATAGAGTTTTTATTTATTTCCGCGAAATATCTGCAGGTGCTTAACTCACCCCTAAATAAGTAGGTAGTTACGAAGGTATGGAAAGATTTTACGGAAAGTTTTCTGTTGTAATTTTTGAAAAGATTGTTTATTGTTGTAACACGTGTTGAAACAAAAGGATCTTTTATTGTTCATCATTAAATAGATAAAGATAAGATAAGGAATTGATATTTTTCAATGTTGAGTATTTGAGAAATATAAATAAATAATTTTAGGTCTTGTGAGAACATCTATCAAAAAGTTTTCATAGTAAAATAAAGTTACTTAAAAGGGGACGCCCTAAAACAATTTTGAGTTATCGAGTCAAAGAATTTGCAACAGATGGCTTATATCTATGTGACACAAATATTGTGATGTGTAAGTATTGTAATACTCGTTTAGAAGGTGATAAAAAGGACACACTGCAGAAACATGTGAAGTCGACTAACCACATTGACAAGAAAAAATCTACAGCATCTACTTCAGGAACTAAGCGACAAAGGTCAATTGCTAGTGGCTTTGAGAGACAGAAACGAGCAAAAGAAGAAAATGATACTTTTGTGGAGGATACAGTTAGTATGTGTCTGAAAGCCAACATTCCACTTCATAAATTTTATCATCCAGCTGTACGTGAATATATTGCTAAATATGTGCCGGGGTCGGGTGCTCTTCCATGTGCGGACACTTTAATAAGGAGAAAGGTAGTTTCAAAGCAACAGCTGAAAGACAAGCCTATTGTAATAGTAGCAGACGAAACCTCGGATGGACAAGGAAGATGTGTTTTTGCTATTCTCTTCAGAACTATAGATTCTGTACTACATCAAGAATGATTTTTAGCAAGTGTTAACTTCCTTGACACTGCCAATGCATCAAAGTGTTCACAGGCAATTATAGATACACTAAAAGACTTTTAAATTGATTATTCACAAGTTAAAGGCCTGGTATCAGATTCAGCGAGATACATGTCTGCTTGCTTTAACCTATTAAAAATTCTAATAGGGCCACATATCTTACATTACCAGTGTTAGGCTCATTACCAGACCAGTGTTAATCTTTTTGGTGATGTTTTTGTAGGAGAGTTCAAGGAGTTAGACATGTTTACAGCAAAAGTCAAGTCAGCATTTTGTCTTTCAAGAAAAATTAAGAACTCTTACTTGAATTATTTGAAAGAAAATGTGCCCAATCTCCCAGCAAAACTTTATCCAGCACCAATTGTAACTAGATGGAACTCTTGGTTCTCAGCATCTTAATCACATACTAAATTTTTTTGATGTGTGGGAGGATGAAAATTCCAGTATTAAATTTCTCAAAGACAATTACGCCGATGAAACCTTCAGACGTAAACTAGAAATTCAAATGACCTTCACCACCGAGTTCTGTACAAAATTAATGAAATCAATAGACGATTTGGAAAGAGCCAGTTATCCATTCGCCCACCTGTTATGAAACAAATTAGAGGACTTAAAATCGTCACTTGAACACCATCGTTAAGGTTATTTTTATGTAAAAACATCTCGATTGCTCACTGAAAACGAAGAAATTGACGCTATACTGAAGGAAATGCTTATGAAAGCAAACGAGAAAACTTTTAATAAACTAATTCTCCATATGATTTTAAAAGACACAAACGAGGCTTTCTTCAGAGTGCAGTTTTCCATCATTTGCTAAAGCAGCATTGCAGAGCATCTGGAGTCCTACGAATAGCGTAGACGCAGCGTAGTTAAAAATAAATGCGAAATTTTGTAATCATAAAACAAGTAAATGCGAAATTCATGCTTTTTATTTGCGAAAATTCCGTACCCCTAAGTATGGGTAATACAGCACAGCCTTGTCTCACATTAGATTCTGGTCTAAATGGTTTGGAAAGTATATCGTTGACCTTTATTTTTCGAACCTGTTTTCTAGTCTGAAGTCTAGTGTACTTGACGAAGCATAAATAGGTTTTCAAATTAAACTCATCTGTTTTTTATATTATTTGTAGGACATTCAAATTTTGTCCTCTCGTTCCTTTTCCAGACATGAACCCTGTTTGTTCATCAGATATGTATTTGTACAAGCAAAAACATTTTAAGTGGTCGCATTTACTATGAAGTAGAATCTTATTCGCATGCGTTGTCAAAACTACTCTTTACATAGTTGCTTCAGTCTGTATTTGGGCCTTTCTTGTGTAGTGCTATGTAAATGACACACCGTTCCTTCTGCCACTCACCATGTTGCCAAATCATATCAGCTTATAATTTTGTGTCATGCTGTATCTTTTGAACTAAAGATTCCTTCTCTCTTTCTCTTCTCTTTTTAAAAATTTGTCATTCGTGGTTCCATCAGTGTCATGTAACAGTTTTTCACTTTATTATCTTGATACTTTAGTAATATAGTTGATATTTGTTGAATTAATAAGCTTAGCTGATATGCTTCGACTGTTTTCACCAATGCAACGCCCTATAATTTATAGATGACTTGAAATGCTTTAAAATCGGGAATTTAGGTATTATTATAAACAATTTTGATAGTTTTAATAGTCACATCATCAGCGTAGAACAAAAATCTATGAAAAGGTTAGATAAAACGAGAACAACTCACGACTTTACAATTATATGTATTAGAGTCCGTTACTTTTAAGTAAGCCCAATCAACCACTACTCAATCTAGATTAGGAAGCCTAAACAAGTTAAAAATATATTTTTCCGTTATATCGCTTTTAAGTATCATATTTATAGGGATTGCACTTGTTGACAACATCAACTACATATCTTTTCTCTTGAGAGTTTTAATATCTTAAATGGCATATGCAGTTGTTCCCAACTTGTGAATAAGATCGGATTATTCGTACCATCTCGCTCAACTAGACAAATGAGGAGTTTGCTATAAGAAGGATACAGCTCCATATTTGGTAATTGTTGAGAAAATAAAAAAACTGTTTTCTAATAAAAGTTTTTATTTTAACCCGAAAGACATAATATCAATCGATGGGAAACAGATTTATTCAATACTTGAGACTATTTTCAAGTAGATAATTTTTGAAAAAATAAGAAAAAAAGTTGGACCTGCATCTTTCTTGCACCAAACACGTGAAATAATGGTTCTTTACCATCATTTTTGAGAAAAAAAAACATATTCTCAACAAAAACTCTTTTATTCGGTTACAACAATCAAACGACTATGGTTTGCCTACTACACAAATACGAAAAAATCTGTAAAAAGAAGCAGGTTGTTGTCAAAAAAATGGCATTCAGAAAAAAAAAATAAAACATCAAACACATCCTTCATTCATCTACCTGGTCGTCATCATTCTTTCCAGATGATTCGGTTTTCTGGTTCCCTGTCATGTCTGCATCACTTTTGAGACGGGTGTAAAAAGCCATTTGATCCATAGGAACGAATGGTGTTGTCAACTGCATTACATCTGCATATTTGGCTTTTTTGGCAGGTATAGGATTGCAGTAGACAGGAATATCAGAAGAAACTGAGAGGTCTCTGTCAAGGTTTCTCAAGATTTGGAATAAGTGAAAACTCGGAAGGCCAGTAGATATACTGACTTTAATACCATCTAAATGTTCATTGCTCTACTGGAAAATTTGGTATTTTAAAATCTGGAATCTTTGCTTTTCTGCATCTGAGATAATTTTTTTAAAATGTCCTTCATAGTGACACTAAGGTTCAGGATCATATTTTGTTTTACCAGAATGGAAATAAACTGTTTGGATGTTGTTTACCAAAATCAGCATATTGTTGAGGGCTAAAACGTAGTCATTCTTCCTTAAAAACCTCTCCATAACTCCAAAGCAGCGATCACAGGGAAGAAAGCTATGTTTTGGCTCAGAAAAGCGGTGCTATATCTTATCAATAGACCTAGTTCTCACCAGTAAATACAGAAACTGAATCATTACTGGGTTTTTGTTTTGCGCAGCAACGTTATCGGAGAAAAGGTATAAAACATTTTTAGGGAGTATATTTTTTATATAGTGGTACAAAAATGATACTACCTCGTTTGGTGACTTTCTAGCAGTAGTTTCATCATACATATAAAAGTGCGCTTGATTTGTCTTACCATAATGGACGCAGAAGTTGTATGTCCACAACTGGCGTTTGTAGAAAGCTTCCCTAGCAGGAATTTTTGGAAGTGAAAGGTTTTGTTGGAAGTCAAAGGTCAGAACCTCCACTTCGTCGCTATGCTTGCACAATGTGGTTTTCTCCTTCAGCTCCTTGAAGGCCTTAATTTCATGCAACTTATTTTCCGCTGCTAAACCTTTTCTTTCAATTTCATCGATAATTACATCTTTAAGTTTGTTATCTAAGACATCACATTTTTTGCACGTATCTTATCGAGGTGAGCCAAACCTGTAGTTGAAGTTTTCTTTGAAGTATCGGTAGTAGAAGTCATAGGGAACTTTGGATTTATATTTAGGATTGCTAACACTTTCTTATTCGTAAATTTCCAAATAGAGTTAATGCATCTTCTTTACATTTAGATCTGGAGATAAATAGAATCGAGGGGATTTGTTTCTACTATAATGCGATTCACGCCTTGGAAAGCTCTTTGATATGCCGTGGATTGAACCAAAAGCATGTATACAAACTCGTTTGGCTAGCTTACCCAGCTTTATAAAGTATTTGTGGAAACAAGTGCGGCCTTGCCTTTTATTAGTCTTTTTTCGAGTTCTTTGAATAGTAGTTTGAATCATTCCTCCCAAATAGGTATTTTGCAAATCTTTGTCGCCTATTTGGTTAAACTTGTAAAACAACTTTTCTTGTTTCGTCCACATTCTGAAAACACTTGCACTTGTACTTGATCTGATCGAACTGCAGTTGCAGGTCGATCCAGTTAATCTCGGTCCCTTCTGTATTTCTTTCCAGCTCGTATACATTTTCATTCTGCAATAGCTTTTTTTTTTCATATTTCTTTTCCAGAGAGTGGGGTTGGCACTTTTTCTATTTTTGGTTACAGGAACAACTGGGGGCTATTCCGTGGGCTCCATGTTAACAACAGGTTCAATGTGTTGTTTTCTTCTTTGGATGCTTCCTTCTAGCTGGAGGTCCTGCGACATCACTAATAAAACAACTTTCATCAGAGCTTCACAAATATTCATCATTTTCATTTCGATCAACATTTGACTGTAATGTTTATTTGTAAAATTAAACGAAATAATTCTATACTTAAAAAAAAGGCGGTTAAGTTTACCGAAAATACAAGCTGAATATAGCCGCAAATGTCAAAAATATTTCGGTTTGGCAGTGTTGGCATATTTAATAATGCATATGTTGTATGTTTCAAATATAAAGAGAAAAGTCTTTTAAAAAGTTCATCTTGATTATACTATTTTATGAATTCCGCAATTTTTAATTTATATGAAGCAATAACGAGTAAATATTTGTCTCTTTCGAGATTAATTGGAAACATCTGGCAACTGCTGATTTGACGATTGCCAAATCTATCCCCTAATCTATCAAAGGGTAATTGCTAAAAAAATTTCTATTAATTAACTGCAATTAATCTACAAAGAAACAAATATTTACTCATTGTTGTTTTATATAAGACAAAAATTGCAGAATTCATAACATAATATAAACAAAATGTACTTTTCTAAAGCTTTATCTTTTTATATTTGAAGCATACAGCATCTACATTATAAAAACATGCCAACACTGCTATACAGAAATTTTTTGTTCCATGTTTGATATTTGCAGCTATAATCAGCTTGTACTTTCGGTAAACTCAACCAAAAAGGATTATACTTTATGATTGGACATCCTGCAAAATACAGTGAATTTTGAATCTATATCTAAAGTGTTGCCAACAGGAAGTTCAAGTTACTAAAATGTCATTTGTCAGCTGAAGCAAAAATGAAAGTAACGTGAAACTTAACCAATACCACAATTTACTTCAAATAATGTTATTATTACCTCTCATATAACAAATATAATGAACTTGTAATTTATTTTTCCTTATTTGAAGTAGTTTTTGCCGCAATGGACTCTGATGAGTTGGTAAGAAAGCTATTAATTACATTACTACATATTTGCAGCAGATCATCTTACAATCGACATAATATATTATATGCTTGCTGTAAGTAAACTCTAAATATCCGTAATATTTGTTTGTTTTCCAGCGCAATATTGAGTTCATTGATTTAAATGGAGTCGATGAAAAAGAACAGCTTCACATAAGAAATTCCTTGCAGCAGTATGATCCCAGTGTACAACTACCATGGGTGAAAGAGAAAAAGTTGTTTGCAGAAGGTATGTTGATAAATAATACATTCAGTTTTCTTTAATAATATCTTTATTATACTAAATTTCTGGTAATAACTAACTTAATGGTGTAAGATTAGATATATTCATATTGCACCATAATGTTTATAAATTTCTGTATGGCATGGTTATTTAGAATATTACTGCAATGTGCAATTTCTTTAATGTGTATAGTGTACGGACATAGATAAAACCAAGTTAAGTATTCTGATAGTTAATAAGGTATTAAAAAAATTACTGGATAAATAAAAGCTTTAAGAACTTATAAAAAAGAAACAATAATTGATACTGGACACATAAATATGGACTCTGTTTGAATTATGGAAAGTAGGCATCAAAACCATAAACTGTTAGATTTTTGTGACAAAATTATCACTATTGATATAAATATGTGTAAATGAACTTTTACTGTGTTGTGGATATTTGAAGGTATTAAAATTCACCACTACTAAGCTTCTAGTAATACTAAAAAGATGTATTCTGTAGTTGTGTGGATTTTGTGTGGCAAATTTCTGTCATTTCTTCTTAATAAGTATTATAAAGGTACACATTGACAATAACACATATTTTTTGGAATTTTAGTTGTAGATTTTTCTTTTTATATGTGATTAGTGTATATGTAGGTGTAGACTAATATTTATTTTATTTATTCATTAAAAATATCTTCATCAACTATTTTCCATCCACTCCTAAATGTAGATCTCTTCCAATTGCTTCCATCTTTCTCTATGTTGTGCCAATCTCATCAACTATTTGTCTTATGTCATCTACCCATCTCTTTTGAGGTCTTACCATTCTTCTTGGTCTCTGTATCAACCTGTTATCACCATTTCTTGCTATGTGACAGGCCCATCACCATTTCAATTTTGTAATTTCTTCCATGATATCCCTGATCTTCACATTGTTCGTAATTGTTTACAATTATATTTTTTCCTTACTTCTGAACTTAGTTAGTTGTGTAACTCAAATTAATTTACTTTCATTCTAGATATATTTTAAGAACTACACTGTACAATTAACTTCTACTCTCTGTTTTTCTTAGTATAGGACTCAAATATTTGGCCCACTTCGGTCTTCTTACATTAACTACTATATTTTTTAGGAATAAAGCACCAAATATTGGCTTATTCCCAAAAAATACAGTGGTCAATGTAAAAATGGAAGAGAATAGTTTAATATTGTTCTGAAGCTATTAAATTAAATATTAAATTAAAAATATTAAATAGTTTAAGAGCCATACTGAGTATTCCTATCTGATGATTGCTGTCTAAAATAATTATTTATCTGCTTACAGGTAAATTTGGGTTAGGTAATCCTATTTGTTAAGAATTATATTACAAAAAAAGTATACAAGTAGACTAAGTACTGGTAAATTTATCAGAGATACATATTGAGAATTTATACAATAAAATAATAACAAATTATAGAGAAAGAATTATATTAACATTATTAAAAAGTATATAAAAAATTCTCAAAACAATTGTGAGAATTTGCACTTTAAGGTACTTAATAGTATTCAAGTAAATGTTAACTTTATTGCCACTACTCAGAATCTTCAACACTGGTGAAAATTTAACATTATTACATCTATGATAATTATTAATTATCAGTAACTTGAGACAGCAATTCCAGACAGATGATGTAAATTTATACAGAAGGATAACAATAACATGTTTGAATTATATGTCAATTGAAGTTTGAAATATTTACAACAGTTCTAACTTGGCCAAGATGATAATCCTGAGGGACTCCATAGTGAACTATAAAGTTATCAAAAATTTCATTTACTTCAAGTTAAGAAAACACTAAGTAATCTATCCATAATTGTCAGTTTTTGATCTTTTTTTTGTGCAGCTTTCTTTTATAAGTAAAAGTATTTTCTTTAAATCATCATTACTTGACCCATCAAGGAAATTTAGTCTTAATCATACTTTCATAAGGAACACAACATTGAATTACATGTAATTCTACTTCTCTAAGTTCCATTTTCTGTCAAGGGTTGGAAATCATCGTGGCTATGCAGACCCTGTTGACCAGCACTCTAAATATTTCTGTCTGCAGTACTGCATGCAAACCATTCCCTCAAGTTCTAAGCCAGGATAATCTTTGTCTTCCCACATTTTGCTTTCCTCAACTTTTGCCTTGCATAATAAGTTGTAATATTGAATATTTTTACTCTCTCATCACATGTCCTCGACGAGATAAGAGGCCAAGGAAAGTCTTGGAATGTTGCGCAAAATAGAACCCGATGGCGCGTTTTCACTGAAGCTCTATGCTCCACTTAGGAGTTCAAGAACCTTGTGTATATATATATATATATATATATATATATATATATATATATATATATATATATATCACATGTTCTCAGTACTCTAGTTTTCGTCTTTTGATCATCATCATCATAGACCTTCCCTAGTCTATTTGGCCAGTTGTTTCTGTTCATCCCTAACTGTTGCCAGTTTGCCGATTAAATCTTTCTTTTTGTCTTTTAATAGTTAATTATTATTTCTTCTTCATTTCATATTGTTTTAGTTACTTCCACATTTAACATTCTTTGAATCCATGATATTCGTATGATTCTTCTGTAACACCTACAGCCAACTTATTTATATGCACTTGCTTTAGTGCTCACACTTCCAAGCCATAAAGAAAAGTAGAGAACACATAACACTGAACAATCCTTAGGTATAGTTCTAACCTTATATCCTGACAACAAAGAAAGTTTAATGAATGATGCTTGTGCTATTTCAATATGTGTCTTAATTTCTTTGGTTTGGTCTACATTTGATGTTATCCATGTTCCTATGTATTTGTACATATCTACACTCTCATTACAGTATCTTTAACAATCAATTGGATGTTTGCATCTGCTGATTTAGTTATGATCATGCGTTTTCTTCAAATTAATCTTCAAAATGTAATTAGAATGGGCATAACTGGGCATGGTTATAGAACACATAACACTGAACCATCCTTAGGCATAGTTCTAATCTTATATCCTGACAACAAAGAAAGTTTAATGAATGATGCTTGTGCTATTTCAATATGTGTCTTAATTTCTTTGGTTTGGTCTACATTTGATGTTATCCATATATCTACACTCTCATTACAGTATCTTTAACAATCAATTGGATGTTTGCATCTGCTGATTTAGTTATGATCATGCGTTTTCTTCAAATTAATCTTCAAAATGTAATTAGAATGGGGTTAATATAAATTATTTTTATTTAAAACATTCTAATCAACACCTGGAAAATAATAATTCAGTACTGAGTAATAGTGATGTAACGAATGTCAGTTTTTGAACATTCGCGAATGCGAATATATGCCACCGACATTCGCGAATACCAATGCGAATGCGAATATTCAGTTTTTTTTTTAATTTGGCAATTTTAATTGTCTCCGGCACTGCCGGCAGTCTCATTTGCGTGAGGTGTGTAGTTAGATAAGTTCAGATAAATTTAGTAATTCAGCAATTTTCAGAACAATTATACAAATCATTTACTGCATTACATTACAGTGTAATGTACATTATAATATGTATCTTGTTCCGAAAATTGCTGAATTAATAAATTCATCTGAACTTATCTAACTGAAGTCGAACTGTTTATGTTTGTTTGTTTAAACTCTTTACATAAAAACACATAGACTATTTTTAATTTGTAGTTTAATAATTCATAGAATTTTCAAGATGATTGTCTAAAATTAAAAACTTTTGGATAATAAAAGTTTCAGAGAATAATTTGTTTTTGTTTGTTTACACTGCATCATTTATTTTTTGTTTTCTAATTTTATAGTTTTCTAAGCTTGTAAAATAAAGTAAGTTTTCTTAATAAAAAAACTGAGAAGTGAATGGATTTTTATTTTATTAATCTAATCTTCAAATTATTTTTTTTTCTTATACATATTTATATTCGCACAAATTTCGCGAATGCGAATGCGAATATGCAAATATTCGCGAATGCGAATATTCGTTACATCACTACTGAGTAATCAGCTTTATGAAGATTAAAACTAAAAATCATGATACATTTCATACTAATCAGTATATAAATAGATTTCTGAGACCGAGGAGGGTGATAAGCATCAAGTGGTAATAGTCATCTGTAACAATACCTGAACAATAATAAAGGCTATTAATAATCCAACATTCCACCAAAGACATTCTTAATACTCTTGCACTGAAATATGCCATGAAATCCATAAGCATTAACTATTATCTGCATAATTCTATTAACATAATTACCTCAGCCACTCCAGAATTAACATTTATCCAATCAATACCAGGTATGTTACACAATATACAACCTGTGAGTAGGAAACTTTTCCATCGCATCAACACCAATGCTACAATGTCTTTAGTAAGATTTTATACCTATACTAGAGGGATATATAAAGCCCCAATAAACAGATTACTGCCTTTAGCATCTACTTTATTTTTTAGCATCTGGATTTAGAACTAGTACACACAGATTTATTCTTTCTTTATACAATATAATTTTTGAAGGCTAATTTAGCAGTATTAATTAATATTTAGCAGTATATTAATTAACAGTTTCACTGAATATAATAATGTCATAATCACAGGAAATAAGATTGTCTTACAGTATACAGTCTATATCATTTTTGGTAACCTCTGTTTGTATAGGTGATATAGTTCAAAATTAAAATGATTCCTCCATAATCTGTTTTCATTTATAGTTTCATATATTGTTCTTAGGACTTTTCTTTCAAAACTTCTCAGTAGATTTTCGTCTTATTGATAAAGGTTTTCGTAGGATGCTCTATCAGCAGAAAACGAACACAGCTGACTTCATTTCAATATCAGTGCAAACAATGCACACTTTCTTAAACTCCACTGCAGTCAATGACAGAAAGTTCTGCTGTTTATTATAGGGCAAATGTGTCTATTATGTAGTTTTCGAGATAATAATGTGGTGGGGCATGACTTAAGTAGAAAAGATGAATATCTGGTCGATATTCATCTTTCATCAATATTTGAAAAACCTATGGGATAGAGACAATGTGGAAGACTAAAAAACACATCCTGGGTGGTGTGGGAGGAGATCTAAAGTACTGGGAATAAGCAAATGGAGAAAACTGACTCAGAATAGAGAACTCTGGAAGGATATTTTAAGCAAAAAGCAAAGTTCATCAAGAGCTGTAGAGTTGTAAAGAAGAATATATGCTTATCTTTTCTGATAAAATAATGTGATAGTTGCTTGTTGAGCATTTTTTGGCCTCTTGCTTACTTTATTCGTCTTCTTTGTCAATTAGTGTAGAAATAATGGTGATTCTCCACCCTCTGCTGTCCCTAGGCATCTGTTGTTTGTCTGTAAGTGAATCATTTTCCTATCTCATTTGCAGTTTACCTCTTCTTTGGTATTTACCCACTTATTTTTTTTCTGTATTATCTTTTTTCTCCACAATTTTTCTTTTGCCTATATGTTTCATACACTTGAGAACTATCCTTCTATTGCTTATATCCTTCAGAACTAAATATCTAAACTTTTAATATAAAGATTCAATTGAATCTTAGGTTTCTAGATACAGAATACAAATACCAAATTCCAAAGCATTATTATATAGTGTTTGTAAACAAAACCAGTAACCTTAGATGCCTTAAATACAATTGTATTTATATGTGTATGTATTAAAAGTTAACTGTTCATCAATATAAATACCTAGATCTTTAATTGCCTTACAGTATTTAAGTGCATCACTATAAATAAAACACTGTCAATTTAATTTATAAAATCTTATGTAATTACATTTAGCTCTTTATACACTCCTAAACAAGTCATTGTTCACACATAACTCAATCAGATTATTTAAGTCATTCTGTAATAGGATCTGATCAATTTGAGAAGAACTCTTAACAATTTTGAGTCATCAGCAAACAAAAGAAAATAACTTTTTTAATAGACTATGTTATGCAATAGAATGAATGAATTATTTTTGTATTATTACCTCTTTCAAAGATTTTGAATTGTTTTTCTTTCTTATTTTTTGGGTTAAATATACGTTAATATTGTAATATTTACTATAATTTCTACAAAACATAATATTTACTATTTCCATTGTCTTTTTCAGAACTGCACTTACATTTTTAAATAAGTATTATAACACTGCCCTTTTTAATAGAAGAGAGTAATGATACAGAAATGAAAACAAATAAGTTGATAATAACCAAATTATATGAAATGAACCAAAGACAATGGGGAATAATAGCAGATTGGTGGGCATAGGTACAGCTAATAAAAAATTGTAAACTGTTTAAATTTTATTGTCTCATATACGAAAATACCATTGTTGGAAATTTCAAAAAAATTAATGTGGAGGGCCTAGCGTGATTTTCAGCATTGAAACCCAGACTAACTGCCCACATGTTTGTTGGTAGATAGAATTGACAAAGTAACATAATTAAACTTAAATAGAAGTAAAGACTTCTAGTGTATAACAGTATATTTTCTTAAAAGTATTTAAAATTTATCCAAAAGGATTACAATTCTTCAAAACATTTTCAGTCCGATTCAGCCAACAGGCTGCTTTAGTGATTATGATGACTTTTGTAGGTTGTGATCTTTACATAAACAAAAAAAAATAAAGACTGTCATTTGTAGAAAATACTGAGGAATTGCTAAATTACAATATCACATATTCTTGAAATTCAATTAATTTTAAGAGAAATAATTTTGATATTCCAAGTTGCAATAAGTTGAATGATTCCGTTTTTAGTGAGCCACAGTCAATTACTAATGCTTTTGCCAATTTCTTTAGCAATGTATATCATCCTTATTTTCCTGTCTGGCGAGTGGATCCATAAATCTTATATCAGTCACGGCCATATACACTCCTTAACTATTAAAATTTATGCTATACTGGCACACTTACATTGTCTTAATACCAATTAAGGTCCTCATTCAGATAAGATATCTAACTTTTGTTTTTAAGGAATTGCGCAAAGGTAACTTTGAGACCTGAAAAACACTGAGAATGTGAACATTATGTAGATCAAAATCAAAGATTATGTTATAAAGACACAGAACGAAACTCTACAAAAGAAAGAAGAAAGTCAAAAATATTGGATGACACAAGAAATACAGGAAATCATGGAACAAAAAAGAAAATATAGAAACAAAAACCCAGATAAATATAGAGAAAATTATAAATTTAGGAACAAAATAAAAGAAGCTAAGAAAAAATGGATGATGGAAAAATGTATTGAAATAGATAAATTGCAGAAAAAACATGATCAATATAATTTACATAAAAAAGTCAGAGAATTATCTGTAAAATCACGAACAAACACCTGGAGTGCTCCAAGGTTTCCATTTGACATTTATTCTTTGCAGTTAAGATATGCAGATAACATAAAAGTATTTCGTATTATTCGAGACTGTTCTGATTGTAATTAGTTACAGAAATCATTAGACAGCCTTGCGAACTACTGGCGATTTACTAATAAAACAAATTAGTTTATTAATCGTGAAAAATGTCAGGTGATCCAGTTTTCTCGATCTCTTGCGCCTCTGGTTTATAATTACAACTTGCTTGAACAACTACAACGTTTCAACCGAGCTTTAAAATTCAACTGTGATCTGATTTCCCTTTACTCATGCATGTATCGAAAAGTTAGAGAGAGTTAAGAAGATTTGTGATGTACTGTTCTTTTAAATTGTGTAGAGCATATTCTTATTCTGGTGTGATGAACTTTTTCAAATCTGGATTTTCTTTTTACCAGAACAGTTAACTTTAAATTGATTTTTATTTTTAAGCTTGTTAATGGAATTGCTGATTCATCTGAATTGCTTCAGCTAATTTGTTTTCATATTTCTTCCCGTTCACTGCGTCAGAATTCACTTTTCCATGTTTCTCACAGCAGAACTTGGATTTAGTGTCTGCAGTCATATGAACACAAACAAACAAAAACAAAAACTAGTTATGGCTCACATATAGGTATGGTCTGACTTCTCATGCATGCTAATCAGTTACCTCATGAGACAGATCTCTTTAACTTACATATCAATAGCTTTAGGTACTGTATGAAGCACTGAAATACTCTTATAGAGTGTATATTTTTTTATATATCTGTATATAGACAATATATTTTATATTATCTGTAGTTTTATATATTGTAGAGTAGAGTAAATTTTTATTTGCATACATTTTTTAACATAATTGAGCAAATAACATCACATTATTAATCACAGATTAAAAAAATATATATTAACATCACAGATTACAATATATTAACATTACGAATTAAATATGCTGATCAGAAAAAGGATAGGGCAGGCACTCTGCTACAGTATAGCACTCAATGTTAACTAGGTGTTGAAAAACCTTTCTTTTAAAAGCTCTATAGTGTATTTCCCATTGAATGTCAGATGGCAGACTATTGATGGTATAAAATTTAACACATGCATACAAACGACTTCTCTCTGTTAGAGACAATCTGTGAAGTGGTAAATTTAAATTAAAGCTTCTTGTATATTCATGATTTGGAAGCAAGTGATAAAACAAAGTAAAATTTTTAAAGAGGAACATAGTACATTCAAATATATAGATGGCTGAGAAAGTGAGTATATTAAGTGATTTAAATCAGCTGCTACATAATTCTCCTGCCTTTAGTCCTAAGATCACTCGGAGTGCCTTTTTGGACTACAAAGACAGTTGAGCTATTCACTGCAGCACGCCAGAAGATTACTCCATATCGCATAACAGAATAAAAGCATAATATACTGATAGTAAAATCCCCTGGTCTAGATAGTTCTTAAATACTCCTAATGAGTAGCAGGCTCTATTCAGTTTTTTTGTCATATTTTGTATTTGTTCCCCCCAATTCAGGTTCTGGTCAATATTAAGACTAAGAAATTTAACTGGTCTAGTAGGTTCTGTGTTTTGTGATAGAAAATTGACTGTATCTGGGAAACATTCTCGTGACTGGCTGGTTCTAAAGTAAACAAAAACTGTCTTATCCGTATTAAGCAACAACCTATTTCCACTGACCCACTGTTTAGCCTTGCTTTTGTATATTTCTCTTGTTGTTGTATATTTCTCTAATTCTGCATTATTATATAATTTTGACAGTTGGTTTGTCCGGTTTGTTATCCATAAAATAAAGTGGTAGGCTATCTTATGTTTGATAGTAATTAATACAGTGGACACCATAACATAAACTAAATAGATTCAGAAGGGGAAATGGAAGTAAGTTCAGTTTTATAGGACTAGCTATCTACTGAATATAATACAGTTATTGAATTTTTAGTTATATGAGCAGTTATTGAATTTTTATTGTATTTTCAAAAAGAAAATTATAATAATTGTTTTATAAATATGGAGTAAGAGAGTAAGCTGAGTATATTACCATTTTTGGACCCTATGACCTACACAGAAAGTAAATGGATCACACTTAACATTCATTCAATATGCATAGTTTTGTTCAAGATGTTTACTCCGTCTTTGTTAGGCTTTTTTTTCATTGTTACTATAGGGAATGAAATTAAGACATTCTAATTGCGAATCAAGTTCACCATGATTCAAGCTACTTCCTAAATGTATTAATGTATGTAATACAATATATTTCTAACAATAAAATAAATTGATAAAACCACAAAAAATGTGGGTTGACCTACCTGTGATATATAAAAGACTCATTTTTTAGGAAAATACCAGCAAAAGAATAAGGAACCTGAATTAAGCAACATCCAACAACCAGTAGTACCAAGTTCTGCACATCATGAGCATCACAATCCATACATCCAACATCCTATAATCCCTCAATCAGTATACTGCAATCATCTGCAACCTTCAGTTGTAGTTCAACCAATAATTACTATTCCTCATCCACCTAATATAGTATATTATGCCACCAATGCCATGTCACCAGTGTCTCCTCCTTATCCACAAGTTTTTATATCCCATAGAACCTACTCTCCTCCAACCACATATGCACTTCCAGTCCATGTTCCAGAGGGAGCTATTAATGAGATGGTACCAAAACAGAATGGGGTTACTGAAGACAAAGAGTAAGTTCATTGTAATAAATCTTCTTTCGTAACTTCATGTTTAAATTTCCATATATTTACAGAATACATGAAAATGGTGCCACAGCCATAGCACCTGAAATGACACCTAAGGCACCTGTGGTAGTTAATGGCATTGACAACATAGAAACTCCTAGTCCAGCACCTGCCAACAAATCATGGGCTAGTTTGTTTAGTTCAAGTAAACCGAATACCTCTCCCAATACTGCAAAGGAAACTAAAGAGAAGAATAATTCTGAACAGGCTGTGAACAAGGAATCCAACAACAATACCCAATTGTGTCCCATTAAACATCCTAGAAAGTCACATCAATTTGTCGATCCAGATTGTTATAGGATGGGAGGTAAGTTTTGCCGTAGAAATAATTAGACCTACAATTTTTTGTAAGTGGCAGAATATGTATTCAAACAAAACCAGATTAGGAATAACATTCACAATGTGAGCTTTCCGCTAAATGAATACTTGCGTTGTGATATAAGTTTTTACAGATAATTTAACCATATTTTTTTGACTGCAACAAATATTAAGAAAAATATAATAAATTAATTCGCACTCTTATTGAAGTGAAATATTTGCTTCCGTTAAGTCTATTCCACATTTTATCAACTGCTAATAGAGAAACCTTGAATTGCTAATAAATTTTATTAAAGATATAAAAGTAAAAATATAAATTAGTATAAGTTCAGTGACTTATACTGAAGAACTTGTACAAGAACATCAAAAGATATCTTTAAATATAAATAAAATATTCTGTGGCTGATAGACTTACTTGGCCCTTACCTTATACCTTTTCTCTGGGGAAGATTCCAAATAGCTTCTTTCAGAAGATCATAATCTATTAAACTTCTGATTCACATCCATTTCTCTTACATTCACAAAATCCCAACTCATTTCAGATATTCTATTGTGAAACAGAAAAAGACCTCTCTGTGTAATTGGTCCTGAAATTGGCTGTTTGACTGTTATCTAGTATCTATTTAGTTTCTTTGTAATTTCGTAGTTTGCGTCACCTTCTACTATAACGTTAACTGTCTTGTCAGATTGATCGGAACGGCACCACAATGTTCCATCACTTAACATCGTTCCGACGTGACCGGCACTATCGGCAGTCAAGTATTGACATTTTTACGTAAAACATTGGTTTTGGTAGGACTAAAAAGAATGACGTTAAATATTTAACCCTAATATAATAATTGTCAAAGTTCACTTGGTTATAGGACTGATTGAAACATTTAATTTGAATGCAACTGCGGTTACATATATCTACCATCTTCTTCTCATTGCGCCGTCTCCTTTCGAAGGTTGGCGATCCAAATGGCAATTGTAGTTTTGGAAACAGCTACGCGAAAGATCTCTGCGGATGAGCGGTCGAACCATCTCCTCAGGTCTTTCAGCCACGAGTTCTGGCGTCTTCCTACTGATCTTTTGCCCTGTACTTTTCCTTCCAGTATAACTTGAAGTAATTCATATCTTTCGCCTCTCAGCACGTGACCCAAGTATTGCATTTTCCTCTCTTTGATTATTCAAACCATATATTGATTATATCTACCATAGTTTATTTCAATTATATAATCATAAGATAATATGAGATATTCCATAAAGTTGAACCCAACACAGATCCTTACACTTTATTTTTAAATGTTGACCTTCATTCAATTAATAATTTGTTCATTATTATATTTTTCAGAGTATTTACTTTCATATGTCATCGATGGCAAGGCACTTAGTTTGCAACCAAGAGGTTTGTTAAATCAGAGCAACTATTGCTACATCAATTCAATACTACAAGCTCTGATTGCATGCCCGCCTTTGTACAATTTGCTCATAGGACTTGCACAAAACATCTCGTCCAATGAGAAGAGGAAGCCCACGCCGGTCATCGACGGAATGTGTCGTTTCGTCAAAGAATTCAAACATCTACCTCCAAACGTGAGAGTCAAGGACAACAAAAAGGCTGATAAGAACGCTAAAAAGGACCTGAACGTCATGATAAACACTGATATACCATTCGAGCCCACTTGGATATACAAAATGTTGAATGGGATTCGAACTGATCTCATCGAAGGCAGACAAGAAGATGCTGAAGAGTTCCTAGGATTCTTATTGAACGGTTTAAACGATGAAATGCTAGAGGTAAGTTCTAAAACTTGTAGATAAAATAATGTTTTAAGGTGTTAATAATAAAATTTATATATTTTCCTTTTTTTGCTGATTTGTTATTTAATATTGATTCTAACGAATATTTTTAAATCTTTCAATGATTTTAGTTGATCAAACTCGTGAAAAGTGACTTTGATGAACCGCCAGAAGCTCCAACACAAGCTGAAGATGATGCCGATAAAGAATGGAAGGTGAGTGTTAATAGTGGTTGCCAATTGGCTTCCATTGTGTAACTTTCTGGCTTAGGTTTTAATGTTTACGACTACTTACGTAGCCGGGACTGACGGCTTTACGTGCCTTCGAAGTGTGGTTAAATTAGAAATTGTTCATTTCTGGTGCCTGTGCCGGGATAGAACCCAGCCGTTCGGCTTAGTAGCCAGTACCTATCCACTGAGCTAGGTTCACCACTCCACAATCACTTAGTAAAATGAAACTTTTTTAATCAACTTCATTATAACTATTAACATATTATGGTAGGTTAAATCTTAAAAAAATGAGGATAAGATATTGGAATCTAAGAAATCTTATAGGTAAAAGTATTTAACGGGTAGCTTTGTTAGACACTAGACTCGGTAAAATTAATTTAAATAAAAATATATTCTGAATAAATAAATAATAAAATAAAGTTAGTTTCTTCAGGAAAATAAAAAATAAAATATTAATCCTGGGGAAGGTATCGACTGCGCTACGATCCACTGTTAATACCTGCGAAAAATAGATACAACTACTGTTATAAAATTGAAACGAAAATACAATGCGTTAGTATACATATTACATACGCACACCAAGTTGAAGCAATAATCTGGGTTAGAGGTGGACGGATCGATCAACATTCGTTCCTGCAAAGAGCGGGAAGTAACTTTATATAGTTTTAGCCTAACTTGCTTTCTGGGTGTAAACTTTTTAAAACTTTGAGCGTAGCTTAGAAAAAATGATCTACTTCATTCTGTTCTGTTCTTTGTTTCTTTAGCTCGTTTTTAATTTTTAGGTATTCCAGTATGCTTTCACTGTCATTCGGTTGCTTCTCATTCTCGGGTTTTCTTTTTGCAAAAAGCAATATTTTCCGGTAGGGCCTCACGGACTTCCTATTCGCTACGTCTTGAGTTTACTTCTGTTATCGAGAACTGAGAATCGCTACAATTAGTTTCTTCAGTCTGAATAATATTTCAGTCCATTATTTGATTGTTCAGTGGTCCTTCTGAAGTTAAAATCGTCCAAAAATCTTAGAGCCCAGGGTCAGTTTTTAAATTTTTTGTACCCTTGACCTGGCCTTCATAATCATTGTCACTAAATCATATAAAAAACATATTTTTCTAACTAAATCAAATATTTTTTTTGTTTCCAACATGGCAGAGTTCTCACGTTTTTTGTCTTTCTATGAATAGAATGCTAAACGTAATAGTTCTTACTGACCATCGCGTTGTGACTGCCGAAAGTGTGTGTTATTAGATTAGGATGTATGTAAATTCTACAAACAATGCAGAACTCGGAACTCCTGACCGCTGTCTGTGTGCGCTCGAGCTAATCAATAATTGAAGTTTGCAAATAAAAGCAATAAGTTCGACTTAATCTATTTAGCTCTAGATAGATATATTTGTAACGCCTTCGAAATGACTTTTTCCTGAACCTTGCAATTGTGAAAATAAGTCGTTTGTTTAACTTATGAACACTTACGTGGTGAAAATATCCACAAGTTAAGCCAAATACATCTGGTATTCCGATTAGAAAACTGTTCCAATAAGTCACATCTAGAAACAACTTCACCTCTCTTCTGAGCTCGTATAATCTTTCTAGTCTGTTTTCTTTCTACAACCAATGAACCTCTGTAAAAGAGAAGGTTTTCTTTGATACGTTGTTTTCACTCAGTTTTTTTAAAGACGTGAATTTGGAGTACTGGTTTTGATAACATTCAGTACTTTTATGGCCATTAAATTGCTTGTATTTATTAAGGTATTGAGGAAAAATCTTAAAAACACTCCTGCAGGCGAAGGGCACAATGCGATGTTAGTGCTGATGGATCCTCTGTTTGATTAACGTCGATAGACCAGTACGTGATTGTGCCATCCGTACAAAAACCGGGTAACCATCCCGCCATCAGTTATGCTCATGACCTCGGTAGTTTTTGATGTCGTTGCCAGTTCCTGAGAAGTCAAAAGATCTGTGATTATGTTGTGGTGTAAAAAGCGGAAAAACGAGTACCTGAGTTAGAAAAATTCAGTTACTAATTCTAAACTGATTTAGAAAAAAGACGAAGAAAAAAACATCATTATCAGTGGATTTATCACATTGTAAAGTGAAAAATGGCGATATTTGAATTTTTGAAACAAGTTGCTCCTCGATATCATTTGAAATGAGTTCAATTCGAGCTTTCACAGCGTTGTTTGATAAATTTGATAAAGTTATAACTTGTACTTTTTTGGTTTCTAACCCTAAAACTTCTTCGTCGCTACTAATGCTTTTTTCAGAAGACGCAAATCTTGTACCAATAGGTTCGAGTATTATTTTTTTATTTCTCCAATTTTTCTTGAAAGAACTCTGATGGTGAACCAGAAAAATTTGGATGACTCATTTCCAGGCGGCGTTTTAATTTCGCTTATAATGCACTGTAATTGTGTTAAGTGTATGATTGATTAAATAGCCTGTGCCATATTTTTTGTCAGTCGTTTATCCTCCTTCGTTCAGCCGTAGGCCGAGTTCGCATTTATCCATCGGCGCGCGTTCATTCTAAGTAATCCAACCAAGCAGTAAAGGTGTAAATGATTTCACACTTTTATTGCTTGGTCTATTTGTAGTGCTACAGATACGTGTCAGGCCATATATTAAGTGTTTTTGATTTCTTTATCATTTTCTTTTGCCTTGAGAACTAAACTTATATTTTTGTCTAGGTGATGGGACCAAAGAATAAAGGCAGCATAACACGAAGAACTGACTTTGACAGAACCCCCATCAGTGACATTTTCGGGGGATTATTGAAGTCTAGGATTCAAAGAACCGGCGACCTTAGTACTGAGAATATTCAACCGTTCCTGACCTTACAGTTGAACATAGAGGTGAGTTTTGAACATAAGAAAAGACGGTTGAAAAAATTCATAAGACAATAATGCATATTTTATTGGTTGCGTTCTCTTAAATGATTTACAACATATGTTCCTTCTCTTTTTAGAAAGTGAAAACCGTGAGGGAAGCTCTGGAGATGCTCGTCAATAGACACCAGCTGGAAGGACTGACTTCGTCCAAAACCAACGAGGAAGTGGAGGCCTGGCAGCAGGTTTTACTAGACGAGCTACCAGTCATTTTGATTTTGCATTTGAAATGTTTCGACTATAAGCAAGACGGCTGCACAAAGATTGTTAAGGCTTTGGAATTCCCCGTCGATTTGAAAATAGATCAGAGTAAGTACATGTTTTTATTAATAAATTACTAGCTACAGTCCATCTAATTTACAAACCGTTGCACGTCATTATCTACCTCAGAGATCGAAGTTGAAATAGTTGCCAAAATATAAAAAATTCCTGAATCCATTTTAAATCAAATAGGTCATATAATTATTGCAAAAGTGTACAACAACAGTATACAACAAAATAAATTAATATTTAATATAAATAAATAGAAACAAAACAAGAGTTAAAAAATAATCTTATTAAAAACAATTTGAGCCGCTTGTTTAAAAAACAACATAGTTTAATTAATAGTAAATAATAAAAACAAAACTAAAGTGTCAACACCGCAACTGTCAAATAAGTGTTACCAATTTATGCCAAAATTTCACCTTCGTTCGATTACAGTTACAGTGTGTTCCGAACAAATGTTCTTCATAAAAACGCTTTATAATGCATTTATACAAATTAGATGAAACATATTATTGTGTATTTCTTTAAGTTAACATTAATAGAAACTTTTAAATATTAGTTCTACGCGTATATAATAAAATATGTCTAGTGGCTGTAATGCCAGTGTACTCGGCAAAGTGATTCTAAAAAAGAACACACCTACCGCCTAAATATTTCGTGTTGGTATCATGTGACGTCACGGGCTATGACGCCGATGACCTGCAACGGTATGTAAATTAGATGGACTGTACATATGTACTAGTTCAATTAAAAATGGTATAATAATAGTGTAAGTATACTATAAACGAGCAATTAGACTTCGTAAGTCATACGTTTTCACCAAAAGTAATCCGACTGATACATCACATGTATTATTTCTGCCACTATAATTAACGTAACCAAGTTAATGGTATCTTTCCGTTACCACTTTTTAATCGGAAGTGATATAAAAACTGAAAGTGATATAAAACCCGGAAATGATAAAACCGGAAGTGATATAAAAACCGGAGGTATATATTTGTTCTTCTGAATAATATATCGCTTGTAGTATTTCGGCGACTTTAAAACAGTACTTCCGGTTGCAACTTTGAAACCGAAACTCCCATGTCAAATTTCTCGCCTTTAATACCACCTTTGAATTATAACCTTTCATTCGACGTCTCACTTTTCATTCTATCGTATTCTGATAACGGAGAAGTTGTGTTTACGGACGGACAGACAGGCATGAAACCGGAAGTATATATTTGTTCTCGTCTTGCTAAGGCGCGTCGAATACTATATCGCTTGTATTATTTTGGCGACTTTACTTACGGTTGCAACTCTGGAACCGGAAGTCCGAAAACAAATTTCTCAGCTTTAATGCTATCCTTGGGTTATAAATGATACCTCATTTGTCTTTCTATCTGTTCTAATAACGGAGGAGTTGTTGACGGACGGACAGATATGGATAATTCAAGGTTTCACATTTTAATGTTGTAGAATGGCTGAAAACAAAATAGCTAAAATTGGAACTCATGCGCACAGCACAATTTCAATACCTTGTTTATTCTCGCTCTCCCTCCTTCTGATCTCGTTTCTCTGGGTATGCACAGTGAAGCATGGACGTTAAAATTGAAGTTTAATCAATTTTTTAATTTATTGACTTAATTGGTTTTATATTATCTCGATTACAGATCTCTATCAAATTTGGAGGCTACGCTCCAACTTATCGAAGACTTTATTTGATGTATACCTTGAGCTTGAATAATGGTTATATTCATTTTGTTTATTAGTGTGATCATTTATTTATATTAGTAGACTTCTTCTGTAAGTTCCATCTTCTATCGAAGGTTGGAAATCATCATGGCTATGTGGACCCTGTTGATTGCCGCTCTAAATAGTTCTGCACTACTACATTCAAACCATTCCCTCAAGTGTCTTCCCATATTTCGCTTTCCTCGAATTTTGCCTTGTTTTTTTCTTTTATTCTTCTTCTTTCTCTTTATAAGCAATTCTGCTAGTTGATTGGTGGATTAATACCTCTATGGAAGGTTGTCACTCCATCTTTTGCGCGGTCGTACGATACTTCTTCTGCCGATTGGTGACTTATCTCTTGCTATTTTGACGACACGGGTCTCCTCCATTCTGCTTATTTGGTTATTCAATTATTTTTTTCTATTTTGTGTTCATTCATTTATACACTGTATGTTACATTTTCTTCTAATGTCTTCACTTCTCTTTCGATCTCTTAGCGTATTTTCTGTAATTCTTCTCAGTACTCTCATCTCTGCGGTTTCCAGTAGCCTTTGCGTTCTGGCTGTGTCGGGTCTTATTTCTGAGGCATGTCATTATTGGTCTTACATTGGTTTTATAAATTCTTGACTTCATCTCAGTGTTAATGTGTTTGTTTCGCCATATAATGTTATTAGGGTATCCTGCCACTATGTTTGCTTTTTGTACTTGATCTCTCACTTATTTGTCCAGGTATCCATAGCTAGACAGTGTGATTCCCAGGTATTTTATTTCCATTACTTGTTCAATACTGATTGCCATCAATTTCTATTTTAGTTTCTTCTTTTGATAGTAAATATTATTTCAGCTTCATTTCCTATTCTTCTAGTAACTTTTGCGTTTGACATTCTTTGAGTCCATGAAATTCGTAGGATTCTTTTTTAACACGAAAATTCGAAGTCGGCCAACTTATTTAGATTCACTTGTTTTAATGTCCATGCTTCCAAGCCATAAAGAAGAGTAGTGAATACGTAACACCGAAGCATTCTTAGGCGTAGTCCTAACCTTATATCCCGACAACAAAGAAACTTTTTAAGTTTAAAGAATGATGCCCATGCTATTTCAATAAATGTCTCAATTTGGTTTGGTCTACATTTGATGTTATCCATGTTCCTAAGTATTTGTAGGTATTCACGCTCTCAATTACAGTATTCTCAACGATCAATTGGATGTTTGCATCTGCTGATTTAGTCATGATCATGCATATTAATAGACATAGATATTTATTATTTTTAAAAACTACAGTTTTATAACAATTAGTTTAGATAGTGTACAAATTATACAACTACTCAAGTATATTAGTATTAACACATGTCACATTTTAGTAAACATCAACTAAATAAATGAGAAACTAAAGCTTATTCATTTAAAACAAATGATCTAAGTTTTAAAATATTCCAAATATTATATTGAAATTGATTTTATTAAACGTTATAGTGTCATTATTAAGACAACCAATAATATCAGTACAATTGTTAAGAGGAACCATATTAACCAGCTTCAGTGAATTGTAAATGAGGCATTCACATAGTAAATGTTCAAGAGTTTTCAACTTGTGTTGCAAATAGAACAAATTTCATATGATCGAATATGATATGTTATACCATTATATTCGAAATAAAACAAGCTATGGCACAACTAAAGAACAATAAGGCTTCGGGCCCAGATGGAATACTTTCGAGAGAAATTCGAAATTCTCGAAGAATTGAAAAATTTTGTCAACGAATGTCTTCACAGAGGAGAAGTCCCAGATGATTGGAATGAAAGTTTGACAATACTTTTCTACAAAAAGGGAGACAGGGGAGATCTGAAGAACCATAGGCCAATCTCCCTGCTGTCTCAAATGTACAAACTGTTTATGAGAATAATAACTAACCGGTTATCGTCGAAGCTCGATTGCTATCAACCGGTAGAGCAGGCAGGATTCCGAAAGGGTTACAGTACAGCGGATCATCTTCTTACAGTCAGAACGCTAACAGAGAAAGCCAATGAATATCACTTGAACTTATACATTGGCTTCGTTGATTATGAAAAGGCATTCGACTCCATAGATCTTTGGGCAATAGAGAGAACTATGAACAACTGCAGGATAGACTCCCAATACAGAATGCTCATACATAATATTTACAAGAAAGCTACAATGAAAATACAAATAGATGCGAAAACCAAAGTTCTACCAATCAACAGAGGAGTTCGCCAGGGAGATGTTATCTCACCAAAGCTATTCACACTTGGACTGGAAGATGTGTTCAAAGACATTAACTGGGCAGATAAAGGAATAAATGTTAATGGAAGAAAACTGAGTCATTTGAGATACGCTAATGACATTGTAATATTCGCTACAAGTTTCGAAGAACTACAGACCATGATGACGCAACTATTTCAAGCTTCGGAAAAAGTAGGTCTTAGATGAATTTAGAAAAAACAAAAGTAATGACAAATTCACCTTGAACATTAGAGAAATAACGTTGAACGACATAAATTCAGTAAACAGTAAGCGAATACATATACCTAGGACAAATAATGAAAGTTAACAAAGAAAATCAAACTGCCGAAATTACCAGAAGAATAAGGTTAGCGTGGGCAGGATTTGGAAAACTGAGTTGGATCTTGAAAAGCACTAAAATAGAACAATATTTGAAATCGAGAATTTACAATCAGTGTATCCTCCCTATACTCACGTATGGTTCACAAAAGTGGACACTCACCAAGTCTAATATGGATAAAATAGTAAAAGCACAAAGAGCGATGGAAAGATCAATGCTCGGGGTGAGACTTATAGACAAAAAAAAACAAATGGATTAGAAGCAAAACCAAAGTAAAAGACGCAGGAGAACATGCTGCCAAATTAAAATGGAGCTTCGCAGGACACAATGCCCGACTGAAGGATAAAATATGGAACCACGAAATACAACAATGGAGACCATGGTTAGGAAAGAGAAGCAGAGGAAGACCACAAATGAGATGGGCTGATGACATTAAGAAGATCGGAGGACACAACTGGAAGCAAGTGGCGCAAAATAGAAAACACTGGATTGATTTGGGGGAGGCCTATGTCCAAAGTTGGATTACTTAACGCTGAAAAATACCATGATAGGTGAAAGATGGGAACTAAGCACAAAACCACACATTCACATAGTCAACTGGTTTCAGGATTTGATTTGAATCGTAAGACATGGTGACACTAAATAGAATCCATACCGGATGAGGTAGATGTGCAGACATTCTAGCAAATGATAAGATTTAGTCTCCAGATTGTGATTTCGTGCATGAAAATCAAATAACACATAACTTCTTGTAACATTTTCATGTAAAGTTTGTAGTTTATAGTATGTTATAGTGCATGTAGTGACATGAGAATGTCACTATATTCAGTATAAGCCTCTCATCGATAATTTTGCATCGAAACTAATATTTATTTACTGTTTTTTGTTTTTACAGAATTACTGTCTTCAAAGACACAAACCCAGAAAGAAAAGCACTACAAACTTTTCGCTGTGGTTTATCACGACGGTAAAGAAGCCAGCAAAGGGCACTACGTGACAGATGCCTTCCATGTTGGCTACAGTTCTTGGTTGCGGTATGATGACGCCTCAGTGAAGACGGTCCAAGAGGAGCAAGTATTGAAGCCGCAAGGAACTAGGGTTCCGTATTTATTGTTCTATCGACGTAGTGATACCATTAGAGGGAAATAGTGTGCCAGGTTGTTGAGGCCTATAACGCGATTTAGGAATCTTTCGACTCAGATTAGCAAAGGTATTAAAAGAGCAGTTGGAGTGAGATGGAACAAAAATAGATGAATTTTTTATAGTTTTTACAGTTTTTGGCATTTATTTCTATACACAAAACTATAATATCGTATATTAACTGATTTTTTCAGTAGTTTGTCAGGACATTATGACTGTTTTGCTTTTTCTTGTCCATTATGATACATAAGGATAACTTTTGGGGTAATTAAGGAAAACTAATAGACAAAAAAAAACTATGTTAACGGGAGCAGCCTATACAATCCTCAATTTTTTCTAGATTATATTTACAGATCGTTTTTATAAATCTAACTCTTGGAAGCATCTTGATTTTTCCATTTTACTGCAAAATTATCTTTAACATGTGTTTTTAAATTTGTTGTTAAAACTAGTTCTTTCTACCCCTCTCTGGCTAATTGCGGCAGTGCGGTAGATGGAAGTAAATACTTCCTTCAAACAGCAATGCATAGTTTGTCGATTTCACGGTAGGGTATGGCAAACACTTATTTTATAGCAATTTATAAAAATACTTTCATGAGTGGCTATCATATTGATAGCCAAATAAGCAACTTTGGGTTTTTAATTGTTCATTGTTCAGTATTTTGGTGTAACTACAGGGTGTTCCAAAAAATGTTTACGTATATTGCTTCGGCAAGTTTTTGAAGTAAAATTTGGGATCTTTGGCACTGTCTTTAGAATAGTTCCGAAGATATGACAAGAAATCTTTAACAAGGAGAAGAAAGTGTTGAAGCATTGAAACTCGATTTTAGTTTAAAAGCATAATGTACAGAAACTGGGACACATTGTAAAGGAAATAACTATATCCAAGATGTTTCTTCAGTCATTTATTTCTCACTAAAATTTTGAGTTTTAAAGAAATGTTGCCATCAGTTCATATTTTTTTATGTTTTTCTAGAACAATTTAATTTTCGAGTCGAAATATTGTTAAAAAGCAGTATACCGTTCGTGTAATCGTTCAGTTATGGAATCTTGTAGTGTTTTTGAAGATGAACTAGAAATCAGAGTACATGTATATTTATTAAAAATTTGGAAGTAAACCTTTCGAATCTTTAGTTAATGTTTTTATGCAGTGTGTTCGCTTCAATATACCCTTATATATAGTTCTACAGCAGCCCTGGAAATTTTCGTTCTTCATATGTGAACTTCTTCATCACACATGCTGCTTTTTTCATAGCTTTAAAATCTGACATTTTACTTATTTTACGAAACAATTCACACGGTATAAGATCTTGCGAAGAAGGTGGATGGTCTAACTTATTTGTTCCAGTACGAACATTTTCACGGGCTTGTTTATGTTATCTGGTGTATATTTTAGGTAAATTTTGTTGTGTCCAAATTATCACGCGTTTTTCTCTATTTCATCTCGGCACTTTTCTTTGATTCAAAGCTGAAATGTCATTATGCAATGGATAAGATAACTGTTGATGTACAGGTTGGTGAAGAATGAGTGAAATAAACGAACCACTTATTACCTATTTATATTTTTGATTTTTTTTGACAGTTTTAATGTTAGTCATGGTTGTGTTTTGGTGTTTTTCGTCAACCTGTCTACTAGTTAGCTATTTTATTTTATTAAATTTGAACTTTATATAAAGTGAGTTTGTACTTGTATATATGAATAGAATGTTAAAAATACTAAATGTTAAGAAAATTTGGATTAAAATAATAAAGTTTTTATTATAAGAAATCTTTTATTGACAAAGGACCTTATTTAAAAATACAATAATGTTAAATAACATAACACGAGGACAAGATAACAACTGAATAAAAAAGACAAATGTATCCCTAGAAAAAAATATACTAAAATGCTGGGAAACTTCATTTCTAGCAAAGAAATAAAAAAAAACAAGAACTATAGAGGAATGAAATACTAATAGACCAGGGAAGTAACGATTTTCCCATGACACTCGTTGATACAGGTATCTAACAACTGCTTTTGATAAATTTGGTGATAACAATATCGACACCTACGTAAAATATCGTGCATTCGGTCAACTTTACAGTACAGCTGTTTAAAGGTTCGCTCATTGTTTATTGATGATTGTTCAGTGAGGGAACAACTAATATATTTGAAAATTTGCATATTAATTACGAAATAGGTGGGTAATAATCCTGTGTAATGCATGAATTAACATTATTTCTTGTTTTTGAGAAAAATGACTTATGATATTCTACGTTAGCCAACCTAAAAAGTAAATTATAGTACATACAAATTCAAAAAATAGTACCTTATTGTAATTATTTTAAGGTACCGTAGTCTAAATAAATCATGCAATAACTTTTAATAACTACTTCGTGTATAATAAGATTATACGGGTTGAATTGACTTGATGAGATCAAAAACACTTTTGACAACGGGTTATCACCTTACGATGATTGTGATGGCATCTCTGATCTATTTATATCAAACCGCTAGTAAAGTAGTTTTTCCAAAGCAGTGTAGACAAACTGTTCACTTGTTGAGAAAGTATTTAGAAACGTCATGAACTTTTTAGGGAGAAAAAAATGGGAGAAATTAAAAAAAAAGTGCGATTTAAGGCACTTTTCACACACTTTTGAGTGTCATAAAGATATTCAACACTTATCGTTATTAAGTATTTTTATCTAAAACTTCATAAAGTCCAACAAGTGCAAAGAAAGAAATGTAGTTTAGTTTGTGAAATTAAAATTGCATAAATAAAAGGCAAATAATATTGGTCGATTGGTAATGCACGAGGGACGCCCCGTCCCACGGAAAAGGGAGAGATGGGGATGGGATAGCGATTTTGCTACGGAACGAGAGAGCGATTTTTCTGCGGGTAAATAAATTTGTTATTCGATTACTTCGACAAAAAATGAAATTAATACTGACCAAAACAAGAACAAAGAATGCAATCTTATTAAAACTTTCTTTACGGTTAAATATTCTATCTTTCAAAGTCGATATGGCATTGAAAACAGCCTTATTCACTAGGTTAGCATCAAGAGATTTACGAATTTAAATTTTCTGGTAATAAACAAGGCGAAAAGCTCGGGTTCGTTCGGAAAATATTCCCATGAGATTATTTGAAAAGAAATGAATGAATGAAATAAGCCCAAAATACTTATCGGGAGCTGATAGAACAAGGTTTGAACTTGAATTTATGTCCTTGGTGAATTCAAAAAAATACTTTTTACTTGTGTTTTTGAGCCTCGAAAATCGTCATCGTCAAGTTGTTTATAACTCGAAAACGATCAACTTGGAGAAAAATTACAACAGACCTTTTTTGTTCAGAATGGTGCAGAAACCTAAAAAAAGTTAGGGCCGAAAAAATTAAATTTCTTTACGGTTAAATATTCTATCTTTCAAAGTCGATATGGCATTGAAAACAGCCTTATTCACTAGGTTAACATCAAGAGATTTACGAATTTAAATTTTCTGGTAATAAACAAGGCGAAAAGCTCGGGTTCGTTCGGAAAATATTCCCATGAGATTATTTGAAAAGAAATGAATAAATGAAATAAGCCCAAAATACTTATCGGGAGCTGATAGAACAAGGTTTGAACTTGAATTTATGTCCTTGGTGAATTCAAAAAAATACTTTTTACTTGTGTTTTTGAGCCTCGAAAATCGTCATCGTCAAGTTGTTTATAACTCGAAAACGATCAACTTTAAGAAAAATTACAACAGACCTTTTTTGTTCAGAATGGTTCAGAAACCTAAAAAAAGTAAGGGCCGAAAAAATTGAGTTTTAGAATGGGTTAAAAAATTATTTAAATAAATTAGGATTACTTTTCGAATGGACGACCTCTTGAACCTTATTCTGGGGTATCTCGTGAAAGTGATTATGCAAAAAAATCTCACCTCATAAATATTTGTACGAACGAACCCGAGCTTTTCGCCTTGGCTATAACTATTTCTTTTGAATTTCAATTTATATATCATGAATATTGATATTTCGTTTTTATTGAAACTGGTAGATATGCGACTGGTTTTTAAAGGAACAGGTCCATATTGGATTGCGTTTTCAAAATTATTTGATACCACTAGGTGCTTTTTTATTACCAAAATACTTTTATCAAGATTGTCAAATAATCGTGTATTTATATATCTGTCCAACAAAGATGTGGGGGTTTTAATGGAGTAGTGATGCGCATCATAAGGCGTTGCTTCCAGATAACGCCTCTAGCCTCTCCTACTCAATTCCTATCCTCACCTCCGAGAAGTGTGATCCGGATCACACGGGTGAACCCCGGTAAACCTGAGCAACCCTACTGGAGACTGGGTAACCAACCCCAGTGGAATGTGGGGTCAGGGCTGACGAAGAAGGGAGAAATGGTCCTCCGAAAAGGGGGTTGGGCATGAGGCTAACTCCCTCATCCCATAAAAACCTATTGTTACGAAATCTCGAGATAGAAAAGCCGGACTGAATTCAAGACGACGACCCACGCACCGAACTAAGGACAATGATTTGGGACAGAATAGAATGGCGTAGAAAGCTTGAGAAGGTCGAGGCTCTCTAAGGGCTGTAGCGCCAAGATGATGATGATGAACAAAGATGTGGAATATTTTATGGAGACATAACGGTACAATCACCTAACTTATAAATGGTGCTTACTCTATCTGAAAGATTAATATTGTCGAATGTAGCAATTCCCCACCAAATCCTTGTAAAATAATTAGAAAACTTAAACCTCAAACTATTATCACCAATGAAATTTCTATGAATTAGTTTTTCACTGTCCGATTTAAGTCAAATTTACAGTTTAAGAAGACAAATTTTCATTAATCAATAAATCTTGTGTCAGAATCAATATTAGGAATTAAGCACGACAACAAATGTTATCGAATTAACTTATCCCAAGATAATCAAATGTGTTTTAATTCCAAATAGCAAGGACATCCCGCAGATAATTGTAAAAATCCTACGAATTGTCAACAATTAACCACACCTTCGCCTATCCTAACTTCATCAAACAATCTTTCACAAAATATATCCTCTACAAATGCAGTTATTAATTCTTAAATATTTATTGAATCTGAAATATCATCATTTGTCCATATCGATACTTCGGTAGCAGTGGCGGCTTTTGGGGGTAGGCAGGATAGGCCGGGCCTACCCAATAATTTTAAGAGCTTTAAAATTGAAAAACATATTCAAAAATTATGTTAATGCATGTAAATAACTTTTAAATGTACTAAATCACTTAATACATTAGCGTCCGTTAAAACAACTATGTTATTATATTACCACAGAAAGCATCGAATCGTATTCAGGCATTTTAAATATCATTAATAGGCCCGATCGGAACTGGCCGACCCTGCTCACATAAGATCCGCGTACAAAAAGCGTTTGAAGTTAAGCAGCTTGCCGGACAACGATTTATATTGTCGTGTTTATGCTTGTTGTTTAGGCACCAGACGACCGGGCCTACGCCGATCATCATTGTCACTTGTAACGTAATTATCGAATTGTAATATAAATTTTCTTTTAAATTATGATAAAAAAATATGTAACATAATCTATAATTGTAACATATTTTTAAACAAATAATACAATTGCAAACAAGTGAACGGTTGCCCAAATAAATTTAAAAAAATCGTAAAATTCGAAAAAAAAAGATTCCCACTCTCACAAAAAAAAATATGTATTACACACACTGGCGGCTACAGAATTTTTTTTGGGGAGGTCATGGATCTTGAGGGTGATTACTTTTCTCTGATGCAAGGTCACTTTTAGTCTTACCACCGATAGGAAGAAGTGGGTTTTCAAATATTTTTAGGGGGGGGGGCATAACCCCGTGACCCCTCCCTCTGGATCCGCCAGTGATTACACATAGCTATGTGTAATTTGCTGGCTTGGCCTACCCAAAATTTTACCACACTAGCCGCCACTGTTCGGTAGCAGATATTAGTATTATGTCGTCTGACAGTATTTAACCGAAACGTAAGCGTGATGTAGATGAAGTTCTAACACTTTAGCAGTTTTAACCTATAGAAAATACACCGACTTTTTGTGATAAAATAAAAACCAAAGGAATAAATTTCACTAAACCTGCACAGCTTAGATCTATCAAAAAATCAAAATACTCTAAGGCAACAAAAGAGTTAATTGACAATCACAACTACAACCAATTTATAAAGTTACTAGAGAACTCCTCAAGAACTCCCATTATCAACACCATGAAAAATTACACAAATTACTTTCTTGGACTAATACTGATGATTAACAAATGATATGCAAACATGCAAGATCAATTTAATGGACGACATCAAAAGGTGTGCGACAGGGATGTGTATTGTTCCCATTATTATTCAATATATTATATTCAGAGAACATTATGAACCTAGCGCTAACTGATATAGACGAGATAATACTTAAAAACGGAGAACGACTGAACAACATCAGATATGCTAATAACACTGTCATTTTTGCAGACAGTTTGAAAGGTCTGCAGGCGCTTGTCTGTAGGGTAGCAGAAGTAAGTAGTAAGTTTGGGCTTGAGTTTACCATAAAAAAAAAACAAATACATGGTTATAAACAAAAATAGAACAACACCGTGACAATTATTAGTTAACTAACAACCTATATCACAAATCACCAACTCTTGCTATTTGGGTGCAAATTTAAACAAACAGTGGGAATACTTGATGGGAATTAGACCCAGAATAGGCTGTAGTGTCAGGGGAACAAAACCCTTAAATTAATTAGTAACTCAATAACATAATTTGCTTTAAATAAGCTTTAAACATGACACACACGCGCTATAATGTTATATAGACTATTTGTAAACTCACCCGGTTAAATGATATAAAAAGCATACCTCTTTTCAAAGGAAAGAGAAATGTAGTAAGAACTAATTGCTGACTGGGGTTATGTTATCCGGCGCGTCGCAACCTACCACAATGTCAATGCATTAGAATCTTAGATATTAAAGTGCAAAGAGTACCTAATAGCTGTGTTTTCCTTGGTGAATTAAAACCTCATTGAGTTCCAGTAAGAGAGACGAACCTCACAAGGCCTTTTCATCATGTGACTAGTGCATGCACAGCAGTTATGTTGAAACCATAGACATATAATGCAAGATACACTCACTGCTGCAATACAGTCGCGTTCCCCCAGTGTGACAGAGAAAACTGACGCAAAGTGTCTTTGTCTAATGGGCCGGGTTTATCGACCATGTGACCTTCTCATTGGTTATTTAGCTAACGTGGTCGATAAAACTGGCAAGTTAAAAAGAGATGCAGAGAGTGCTTTGCGTCAGTTTTCTCTGTCACACTGGGGGAACGGGCTGGTATTATAATGATCAGTCTATGGCTAAAACAGTAGTTTCATACTGTTTTGATCAATAATTGAGAGGTTGGGCATCATTACTTGTCAGAGATATTTTTCTTTGTTACTTGTATGCAATATTATAGAATATACTAACTAATATACTACTAATAATATTGATAACTAATTTTATATGAAATTAATAACAATCAAACTGCCAAACCTTTGTATAAAATAATAAAGGACTATGTATCAGCTCAGTATTAATATCCCCCAATGTTATCCATTCACACATGATTATAGTCAACCTTAACTCCAACCCATTCCACTATATAAAATTCAACTCTCCACATTTGACAAAAACTTCTCTAGGTATGATTTAATTATTTCTCAGTTTAAAGAACTTCTTAAACCGGCTATACCCATATCTATACTGATGGTTCAAAACCAAGTGGTGTGGAAACATCTATAGTAACTCCAGAAAATATCATTAAGACCAGACTTACTAATTCCAGTACTGTCTACTGCCTTCTAGCTGAACTTTATGCTCTTTATCGTGCCATAGAACTTAACTAATTAATCTGATAACAAATAACAGTTACATAATTCTAACAGACTCGCTTAGTGCTATACAAATTGTGCCTTGTAAATGAAATCAAAAGTGCCTTATATCAAGCTTACCAAAATATAAATAAAGTAGCAATCTTCTGGGTCCCATCCCATATATAGAAATAGAAGGCAATGAAAAAGCAGACAGCAGTGAATGAGCAGAAAGTGCAATAGGTGATAATGTTTTTGAAAGTCTGAATGTGTCCATGACCGAAATTGTTTGTCCGATCATTCCCTTTATATTTTTTTGTAGATTTATATAGATATTTGTAATACAACATAAATGACCAAAACAGATGGATAAAATGGAACAAAGAGAGCAATTTAAACCTTGTATTTGATGCCAAAGAAAATGGCGCATTCAGATCAGCAACATGGTATAGAGGAACCTAACCTAACCTGTGCTTTGTAACAGTGTAGTGGTTTGTGTAATAGATGGTTACTAGAAAAGAAAAACTCTACTTCTTTATCCAGACTTAGTACCACCCACTGGCGCACCGAGGGGGGGGGTTTAGAGGTTAATAAAGCATTTAGCGATGTTGGAGATAGTCATAAAAGTGTGAAGTAGACAGGCAAAAAGATAACATACCAGAATCCACTTAATGAAGATATTTACAGAAGTATCCCCATAAGGTAACTCACAAAACAGCCAGACTCTATTTCAAATTTCAATATAAATAAATATAGTTATGCCAGCCGCATAGGACCCTATTCCGACACTGTTTCTTACACATTTTAAGGACTCAAAATGGAGGTAACCTCATAAAAAAAACTTTGGTGACCAACCAAAACCCTCCCCAGAAGCAAATTCTAGGTGCGCTACTGGTACCAGCAGTGACAATTATTTAATCAATCCATTTTCAAGTGCCAAATACGGGGATTCAATGCTTTGTTATTCTATTATATTCTCATTTTTCATCCATCTTATCAATATGTCAAAATTTTAAAATTGTTAAAAACTCTACCTTTATTTAAAAATCACAAAAATTCAACAATAATATTAGCCTTATATTTAACACTAACACTCCTTTGTCCTGCAAAATCTGTAACTTCAGCATGCTTACAATCATCTTCTCTATCTTCAATATATATCTGATAATCTACATTCTGAAAACTCTTCTTGCTAACAAAACTCATCTTCTTACTTCTGGTAAATATTAATAAAACATTTAGAGTCTTTATCACATTAAAAATTTTTGGAAATATGTTGGAGGAATGTTGGTAGTAGCTTAAGGTGTTATTATCTTGCTTGGCTATCCAGTAGTAGCTTGCAATGTTATCAAAAACAACTAGATTTATATTGTCTTTTGCTAGAATAAGTCGTTCTAGATTTATGATTGTTATATCTAAATCTTCAGCACTGTAACAGTTGAATATTGTCAAATTCTTCAGTGACATTTCCAGTATACCTTTAGATGAATCTAAAATATTGTTGGTTTTCAAATGTGCTTCTATAACTTTAATAATTTTCAAGATATTTATCTGATGTTCAGTGAGTACTAAAACAGCTCCAGATGATTTCCATTCTGGGTTGTACTTGTTAGGTAAAATACACTTCACAATAAAGTCTATCAGCAGATCATTTTTGTCCCCTTGTTCTCCTGTAATTTCTATAACTTGATTAGGAAAAGGACCACCATCAGGGAAAAAATGAGGATTTATTCCTTCAAGAAATGTTTTGCGGTTGAGTCTCTTAAAGAGTTGAATTCCAGATTCAATGTGACTGTTATTCATCTTTCATTTCATACTTAAATTTTATTAGCAAGTTTATGATTTTCATCGAGTTTAGATTAGATTATAACTCGATGATGATTTTATACCGGCTTTATGTTTAGAAAATGTCAGTTTTATTTTTATAGGTTATGAATATTATATATAACCACAAATTATTTGGCGTATTTGTTTGATTTATTTGTATCTATTTATTTATACTATTTGTTTGTACAAAATATTTAACTTAGAATTAATTTGTAATTGTATTATGTTGAACTATCATATTGTAACATTGTTGTATATTGTATATTGGGAAGTAAATATACATTATTATTATTATTATTATTATTATTATTATCATCATTAAACTTTTTACTATACAACACAAAATAAACTCTTCGCTTTTTATAACATCATTTATGGTTTTGAACCTGTATACTATTATAATTAACTTTTAGAAATAAAATTGCAAATTTAATTTAAAAATATAACAATTCAATCCTGCTGCGCCATCTCTGTGACGATTGGTTAAGATTGTATGTTGATGTTGTATGGTCAGGAAGTGACTACCCAACCATTTCCGTAAATAAGAGTATACTTTAATTATATTTAACACAAAGTTCCGTTTGTAAAAGTTAGTTTAGTCATTGTAAAACAAAATTTTTCTAAAACTCGGTTTAATTTTTTACCATAAACGAATTAACCGAGCGTTTAACTATGATTGTAAAATTGGTCCCAAGAAAAAAATAGTAATATAATAGAAAACTATAATATTATATATACAAAATTTGTTATTTTACTACTGCTGTGTAGGAATAATAAGACACAATAAGGAAATTGGCCTTTTTTTTTTAAATATTCCAATGTTCACAGAATTTTTGTTAGATTCTGTAATAAACGATGGTGATCTATTTAATTTTTTGATGTATTTGGTTTGATAATTTTAATTAATAGGTTGAATAAACGGTCAAAGAAGCAATCATCGTGAGATAGCGTTACAGTAATTCGTTGGCCTTGCCTTGTCTCAAAACATTCTTCCTTGTCATGTATCATCTTCTTCATATCTTTACTTCAATATTTTTAAAATCCGACCGGCTTGTATATCATAGTTACGAATCGAATTAATTCCAAGCGGAGGGGCTAATGAACCTACTTGCCAGGGTAGGGGCAAACGAGCAAAAGAAACATTCATAGGCCTATAAAAATATCGTTGGCAAAGCAAGCACAGCCGAAAGAACAATATCGGACTGGGTGGAATGGATAAAAGGTAACCACTGGTACGAACAAACAGATTTTAAACATTTGAAGACTTTTATACATGAACCTTCAAAGGTAATATTTAAAGATCTACTAGATATGAATAGAAATGTCTTGAGAATTATCGTAGGTTTCCTACAAAACAGAACACTGTCGCCTCAAGGGGCTCATGAATCGAATCGGATTGACAGAAGCGCAGATTGCAGATTTTGTCAGGCTAAAGACAAGACGGTGGAACGCTTTCTGTACAACTACTCAGGGTTGGAAAGGATAAGACTCACTACTATCGACACAATCAATTAGAGCCCTACGGCTTCATAGAAGTGTTACCAAAGGCAATAATAGACTCTCGTAAAAAGGATGGATAACTTTCAGTTGGGAATGAGCCACAATATACCTCTTAGGTTGAGCGGAAAGGTGGTTAAGCGCTCACTCACATTGAACCAAACCTAACCCAACCTGTTACCGCATTTCCGTCCAACATACATTTTCCCATTTGCTTGAGGGTATATAGTTTTTCAGTGAGAGTTACATTTTGTTCGGATGCAGATTTTTTTTCGGCCACGGACAGTGATTTTTGACATTACTACGGCCAGTTTTGGATTAAAGTATTTTCTACGTGATCATCTTCGGAAACTTTATCAACTCTTTTCGTTGCCGTGGATTGTCCGATGACCTGGCACCCATACCAGTGTACACCTTAAGATTTTAGAGCCCCTTATCAACTTGACTATCTGTGCATATATCAGCTTCAGTTTGAAAGCTTTAATGTTCCTTTCTCTTCCTGGAATACAGGGTGCAGGAATAGTGAATATTCCTCCCATCTATTGTTGGAAACATACAACACAAAAATTCCTACCTGTCAATATTAATAGCTCAAATAAATATTTTATTACAGACTTCTTTCAAAAAAGTTCGTGTAACCTTCTGGCTAAGGTCTAGTGTTAGGGTTTTCAGGTCGCGCAAGCGCCCCTAACATGACCTAACGACTACTTTCGTAGCCGGGACCGACGGTTTTACGTGCCCTCCGAAGCACGGTGGCAGCTCAGTTAAATTAGAAATTTTAAATTTTTGTCGGTGCCGGGATACGAACCCAGGCCCTCCAGCTTGGTAAGCCAGTAACATAGCCACTGAGCTACGGCTGCCACAAACAGACTTCTTTCATTGAAAACATAAGGATAATCATGAATAATGGGAGTGTATATTCATTAAAATTCCATTTGTAAATACTAATCTATAAACTACTATAAAATTAAAAAAATAAACTTGTTTTAATTGACGCTGCTGAATCCTACTTGGTCTTCCGGTTATTTATAGTGTCTTCCTCGATAAATTCGTTCAACATTCTTTCTATCATTAGTATTACCGGTATGCCCTGTAGTTCCTTGGATCTGCGAAATATAAGAGTCTCACTACTTCTGGGACATCCTCTCCCTTTAGGCATCTTTAAAAAGTTTTTTGAGCATTTCTAGTAATGTCACTGGGTCAAACCGTATTAGTTCTGGAAACCTTGAGATTTCCGCAGTTTTGATCCTTTTCTACCTGTTCCAAACTTAAATTCATTCTTTTACCTGTGAATTGAATGTTCTGCTCATTCTCTAGAAAATTTTCTCGTGTTTCTGACAAAATTTTATTAATGTGCTCCATCCTATGTTTGTCAGATACGCTACTTATTAGCAATTTGTTTGTATCATTCGTCCCTATGCTTTTTAGAGTCTTCCAGGCTTCAGAGCTTTTAGTATGCACAATGTGGATATCTTATCCATTTGCTTGTACTCTTCTACTGTTCTACATCAACACTGCAGATTAAGGTCTGTAGAACCGTAATAAGAACCAAAAATGATATATGGAAATTTAGATATAATCATGAACTCGAACCAACTGTTTGAAGAACCACCTACCTCAGAATTTGCTATATCCAAAAACTTCGATGGGCTAATAATGTACGATGACCGACTGTCGAGAAGAGCTCTTGATGATAAAATACGAAGCAGACCACGTAAAAGATGAGAGGGAGAAGTGGAAGCGGATGCGCACAATTTGCTGAACGTTAGAACTTTGATGCAGGCGCAGGACCGTATATTGGAGGGAGGAATTAAAAGAAGTCAAGGCTCAATTTGGGCTGCACTGCCACTGGAAGAAGACAATCTATTCATTTCTCTTTACATACAACGAGTAACTACGCTTCGTTATAGAGGTACTACTTTTAATGGTAGTTCTTCTAAATTTTTGTTGTAATAATGAATGTCTCCATGATAATGTAGTACAAATATTAACTCTTTATTGATTTGCAGAGGTTATTCTCATGGCTCGTCTTCAAATGGCATCTCAGCATCGGAGATCAGCAATCATAGCTATTCAATATTCTTCTTTCCTTGCATAATCAGTTAGAGCAAGTTGTATCTCTGCACGTGTAAAATTTCCCGAGATATTCCAATTTTCTTTTTTTTTTTGGTTGTATTTAAAATTTCCATTTTTTTATCCATCCTTCTCATAACATGTTTGTGACATGTTCTGACCCCGAGATTTTCAGAATTCTCCTATACACCCACAATTCGAATGATTACAGTTTTTTCATTGATATCGCATTCAAGGTCCAAGCTTCCATTCCATAAAACAAAGTCGAGAAAACGAAGCACCTTGCCAACCTAACTCTTTCCAACTTTAAATCTTTTGTGCAGAGCACTCTTCTCATTTTGTTGAAATTTGCTCTAGCCTTTTCTATTCCGATTTCCTGGAAGTAATCAATGTTCCAAGATATGTATATTTGTCCACTCGTTCGACATTGGATATTCTCATAAATTTTGTCTTCTTGACGTTATTTGTTAGACCTTTAACTGTGACTTTATTTTGTTAGACCGTATTATTTTGCATATTCCGCTATTCTGTTCACCAGTCTCTGAAGATCTTCAATAACTTCGACTAAGATAACAGTGTCACCCGTTTATCTAATGTTCTTAATGAGAACTCCATTTACCTTTATTCCTCACCCTCAAGAGCTTTTTTTCAGGATCTCTTCCGAGTAGACATTAAAAAGAATTGGCACAATATACCTGTCTACCCCCCGCCTAATTTCAATTTCCTCTGACAGAAAAAATATGTTAACAAATAAACAAAAAAGTGATAACAAATAAACTGGAAATAATTATAACACTAACAGAAGAACAACAAGATTTTAGGTCGGGAAGATCATGCACCGACGCTATATTTATATATAGCGAGGTAAGTACAAAAAAAATCAGAATACAACAAACCGGCATTTCTATGTTTCGTGGACCTTAAGAAGGCATTTGACCGGGTTAAATTAAAGGACGTTATCCACTTATTGTCTGCAAGAGAGATACCTCTAGGAATAATCAAAACGATCTAAAATATCTACCAAAACAACACAATAAAAGTAAAAGTAGAAGAAGAACTAACCAACCCTATTAAAGCTGGCACTGAGATAAGACAGAGAGATTTCTCTTTTGTTCAACCTGATTATGGATAAAATAATAAAAAAAGTAAGAACTAAAAAAGGATACCAAATGGGACAAAAACAACTTAAAATAATCTGCCATACAGAAGATGCAATACTACTCTCTTAAAGTGAAGATGATTTACAACGTATGCTGCACCAATTTAATATAACCGCAAGAAAATTTAACATGTTAATATCCCCAAAAAAGACAAGAGCTGGAAGGTCAGATAATAGAACAAGTGATGGAGTTTAAATATCTAGGCTTCACATTATCTAGCTACGGAAAGCTCGAAACTGAAGTGGAAAATCAAGTGAATAGAGCAAACAGAGCCGCAGGTTGCCTGAATGAAACAATATGGAGAAATAAAAATATCGGGAAAGAAACGAAAGGCAGAATTTACAAAACAGTCATCAGACCAATAATGACATACGCGGCAGAAACACGACCTGACACAGAGTGGACAAAAACGATGTTCGAAACAGCAGAGATGAAAATAGTTAAAAAAATTGATGGTAAGACACTATGGGACACAGCTGGAAGTAAAGATATAAGACGTAGATGCAAGGTGGAGAGCATCAAGAACTGGGTAAGAAATAGAAGAGTAGAATAGAACGATCATATAAGCCAAATGACAACAAATAGAGTAGTAAAGACAGCAAGAGACGGTTCCCCAATAGGAAGACCACGAAAACGATGGAAGCATAATTTACTAGAGGTACATTGAAAAACAGACAGTCATGTCTACATAAAAAGAAGAAACAAAAAGATTGCTTTTAACGGAATCATCCAGAAACCACAAAGCTTCAGAATGTGAATCTCAAAATCGGAAGGCTTTGGAACTCCCGGGAACGATGGAGGGGGAAGAAGCTGTTAACTGTATCTCTAAGGTTCTTAGTTATGGATTTCGACGTTTCTTTTTTTAATTTGTATGAACTTTTTGCGTACATTACTAATATGTATTAGGTATTTAAATAAATATATTGTTAAATAAACCATCTAATTTGTTTAAACAACTTTTTTTAATATTTGAATTAATTTTTATTGTAAAATAAATATTTATGATTAATATATACTTCTTCAATAAACGTCGTACATAATCTAATAGATTTTATATATAAAAAAAACAAATTATCCCATTCAATTATTTCTATGTATTGCTTTAAAAATAAAAAATTTTAAATAAAATTTTGTCATTTATTTCAATGGAAAATTTTCCATGTCAACCTGTATATTTATTTAATAATTTTTAAACAAATTATAAAAAAAAATATTTTTTGCTTCGAAATTACTTTTTTTTTAATAATTTGATTTATTCTTGGGCTTTTTTCGTAAAATACTTTAAACGTAAAACATTAGTTTCAAAATGCGCAAGACCATTTTGATTTTATACGGCATTAGTCAGTTTAAAATCATCATCATCATTGGTGCTACACCCCTATAAAAGAGCCTCGACCTTCCCAAGTCTATTACGCCAGTCAGTTCTATCCATTGCCAGTTTGCTGCGCCTATTTGTCTACCATCCTCATCTACGCCATCCCTCCATCTGAGTTTTGGTCTACCCCTACTTCTACTTCCCACAGGTTGCGACATAAGGATTCTTCTAGGTTTGTTCTGCTGTGATCTTGCCAGATGTCCTATCCATCTTAGTCTTCCTATTTTTATAAAGGATACTACGTCTTTACCGCCAAATATATGTTTATATCTGTGATATATCTCGTAGTTGTACCTCCTTCTCCAAACACCATTTTCACAGATGCCACCGAATATTCTTCTCAGGATCCTTCGTTCAAATATAAGCAGATTTTCATCTGCCTTGGAAATGGTCCATGTCTCCGACCCATATGTCAACACTGGTTGTATAAGGGTTTTAGTCAGTTTAAAATATCCATAAATAAATTGATACACTGTTACGTTTCGGGATATAGAGACTTGAAGAAGGTCTAAACTTTAACGTGCGAAACACATTGTTTATTTCTTACCCACAAGCTGAATCTTATTTTAATCAAAAGAATATGATGGTGCAACATTACAGTAAAAAGTTTACCATGGAAACTTTTCAGCATAGCGTCGATTAAACAAGTTTCAACATTTGGGTACGAAATCGATCTTTTTCGACAAAAGCCACCCACCTAGCATGTTTAGCAAGAAATAAAACCTAGTTTATTTGAGATTTATTTCCAAAACATTACATAAACCAATACTATTTTTAGAAATAATGGAACAAGATAATTTGTTTTTTCCATAAAATCTATTATAAATAAATTATTTACGAAGTTTATTGAAAAAGATATATTAATCATAAATATTTATGTTTTACAATATAAATTACCTAAAATATTACTAAAATTTTTTATTAAATAATGCATATTCGTAATGTACGCAAAAAGTACATACAAATTAAAAAAGGAAGGTCAAAATCTATAAACAAATAGGTAGAAATTGTTGAAAGATAATCTGTCACAATTAAAACTTTAAAGAATGTTCTTTCAAATGACGCTAATTAGATCTCTTAATTGTTATAAGTAAAGCTGCCGCCAACTAAAAAAAGGGACCAACTTCTTCCCGAATTGAACTGGCACCACTTTTTCTTTTTTCCAGCTTTCCAAATATGAAAAAAAAAAAATTCGTGTAGGCAACAGTTAATCTAATTCTTTATAAGCAAACAATCTACATGCTTTTGCAATATTTAAAATCGTTCTTTATTTTTTTTTATAATATTGATAGAATTTAAAAATAAATCTTCTTGCATAAGCTTTTCGTAGAATTACTGTAACTTCTTGGTTTTCTGATTTATATTATTGCAACAAATTTAATTTGGAATAAACAAATAAAATAACTTTTAAAGGCTCTCAGTTCATTTTAAAAAAAGTTATTAACCTTTATAAAAAACGAACATTAAAAAAAATGCCATTTTGAATTTTTTTGTATTACAAGTTTTATTACTCTCAAATTTGTTTTGGCTAACCGGCCAGCCAAACAGTCGTTTGCCTGGCCGGTGAGTGTCACAAACAGGGTACTGTTTTGCTTATTTCCCTGACCTAATAGTATAAATTTGATATGATCATGAGGTCATTGTGGTCTATCTTATTTGATTTCAGGACATTCATTAATTGTTCATGTCCTACTTTATCGAATCCTTTATTATAGTCAATAAACCTCGCATATATATCTTTATTGACGTCCAGGCACCTTTGTATTAGAATGAGTGAAGCTTAAGAGCTCTTGTTAACGACAACGGTCAACGGGTCGATTTTGAAACCATTCCGTTGGCCGTTGCTCAGTGTCTTTCAGGTTCGTATGAATGTTTGTTCACGCAACGGCAACCAATCCGTTGGTTAACTTTTCACCGTCTACGTATCCAGTCCCCCTCGGCAAGACGTTCGTCGGACCGTTTCAGTGAACCATTTTAGTTTATGCAAGTTTGTTGACGGCATTGGACGAGAATCCGTTGTTTCAATAAATTTCTTTCTTTGTTGCTGCTAAAATAAGGATTTTGATATGGAGATTTTAATAAGTGCGGTCGAAAATCGACCTGTGTTGTGGGATAAAACCACGGAATGATAAAAAATCTATTGAGTTTGTAATTTTTTTTAGTTTTTTTATAACCGAAAGGTTTTATTCTGTTATACTAATAACAGCTAGTCATTCAGGAGGTGCAATGCCTCATATTAGTGTCAGCTTGTTTTAATTTATCATGTACTATTCCTAACAATTTGCGGAAAGTTTCTTGTCCCATTCGGAAGTAATTGAAGAATTTTGTTTCGTCTTTTTTCAATTCTTCGTAAAGTGTATGGAAAGCACCATACTTTTCTCTTTCTAACAAAATAGGATGTATCCATATTTTTCTTTTACGCTTCTCCCGCTTCTTCTGCATTTTTTTATACAAATAACACGCTAGTATAATTTTTTGATTTGATGACAACATGATATAACATGTATTGCGTGCACAAAACTGACGATATTTCGGAGATTCTATACTGTCAACGGACGCATATCCCTTGAAATTTATGAACCCTACACGGGTACCCGTTTAGCATCGGCCCGTTTACGTTTTATACGCTAGTTTCTTCATATTCGTTATAATTTTTTTCTTTTTAGAATGTGTAACAGTTAGGTCTTATTCGCATGAGAATTAAAAAACTTTGTGCGTTCTTTATAAAATTCGAGACTGATCGTTTCGGGAATGTGATTTTTAACTGTTTTATTCAATAAATGCACTCATTTAATGAAGAATGACAACACAATACAACGGTATTGAAAATTTAATTATCATTACTAATAAATTAAATAAAACAAAAATCCCACCTAAGATAACCTTTTATTAGTGATTCAATTATATCTATGTTATAAGTGAAACAATGATTATGTATGAAATATAATTAATAAAAAATTGAGATGGCATCTCACAAATGGAATAAATCCACATGTTAGACACCAATCAATCTAAGCCTAATAAAATCTTTCCTAAGACAACTAACTACAATACGATCATCATTGATACCCAAGTTGACGAGAACACAACAATAAGACGTGATATCAAGGAATCTCATGCATCTCTCTCAAATGTGCAAGCATTTTGATGATTCCCCCTCCAGGTGTCCAATTTAAATGCAACATATAAAAACAACTGTGCCGTCAAAAACACGCTATAAATTGCCAAAACTATATAAGAGAATCAACCAAATCCTTGGAAGTTGTATATTTATGCCTATTTACTGTAAAAAAGATATAAAAAATCCAAAATTAATTATCTTCTGTGTTTGTTAGTTGATGAGACCCTTGGCCTTGAAGAGATCACGCATGAGCCCCTTGAGGTACTTAATTTCACGATTTAGATCAGATATTTGACTCCCCAAATCCACGTTCTTGTCCAGAAGACCCTTTTCTTCATGGAGAATTACCTCGATCTCGGCCTTCTTTTTTTGGCGATACCTGGTAGCAGCATTTTTGTTTTGCTCCTTCTTGCGGACCTTCTTGTCCTCGGTGCCGCTTTTGGAGTAAGGTCTGGTCCTTTTGCGGGATGATTTAGAAGGAAGTTCGTCGTTGTACTGTTCAATTGGCTCTGGCATCCATTCTGGATCAGAAGAGCAGTCGCCAAAGTTGCTGCTACTGCTACTACTGCTCGGGGATCCAGGACTGCTGCTTCCGCTGCTGCTCCATTGCATGTCTTCCACACGAGTTCTGACTAGCTCGTCCACGACGGCCAGCTCCATAGCTATATCCGGCTGAGGAGTATTAACGGGCAAGGAATAGTTGATCTCATAGCTCTCTGGCAGAAATTGCTTCTCCGGTTGAGCATAAACATGCTTGTTTTCCACTGGATACTGTAGAAGCGGCTCGAGATTGGTGAGCATCGGTTGACTCGGGGGAGACTGAGGTGGAGTGAGCGTGCCATGGGAGAATTCAACAACTTCGTACACGTTCTGGAATTCCTTGAGGAAGTATTGAGTGTCGTTGGAGTTGACAAACTCATTCTTCAAGTTTTGAACAGGTACTGGAATGGCACGCGGAGGTTCCACTTCGTCCAGGATTGGTAGTATTTTTTCATCGAGAAGGAAGGGTTCTGAAACAAAGAAAAAAATATATAAAATATAATATTAAAATTATGGAGGATATTAGCAAATATTTCCATCGAAATTTATGATTCGACCGAAATCGAAAATCGGTTGAAGTCTAACGATTTCATTTTTACATTTTTACGTTTGTTTGTGACGTTTTTGTCAATATATGTCGACGAGTGTAAAATATTAAATATTCCAAAGTATTTTTATAAAATTTTATAGACTTAGAAAGTTGCTTGATTCTATACTGAAAAAAAAAATAGAAATGTATTGGTAGCGGGAACAACTAGTTACTAATATAGAAGAAGAAATATTAACGGCTTTTTATAGACTCATAAAAAACTCTGCTTTCTCATTCACATGAAGGCGACTTTCGGAACTGTTGACATTAATTTACAAAAGACTAAATACCCAACATGATTGAATGCTATGTGAGGATTTGAAATTTTTAGTAAAAAAAAAAGTTTTAAAAAAGGCCTATTTTTATATGCCAGTGGAATAGAGCAATCGGATATAGACTATCATGGAATATACTGTAAAGATATGAATGAAATAATGGCTGAAAATAAGGTGATGCGCAAAGAAAACAAAGAACTAAACTAAATCAACCGATGGAGACTAAAACGGTTAGAAAGCGACAAGAATAAAAATAACGTAATTTTATACAACGTAATAACGTTAATACAGGATAATTGAAGACTAAAACGAAATAAAAGGGAAGAAGAAAAAATAATTGAATGAAAATTTATTTAATCAATAAACCCTTTCGGTTAATTAATACTAATAATTTTGAATAAAACCCTTTATAAAAAGGTATATAAAAAACCCAGTTGGGCTATGTTGCATTGACAAAACGTTTTCGGAATAAATATTCCATCATCAGTGTCAAGTTAATACATGGATGAAGCCACTAAATATGTGGGTAAAAACCCTTTAAAAATTATTAAATAAGACTTGATCTACATTATGTCTAATTTACATTTAAGATGTTAAAGTTACCGTTGGATAGGTAACAGGGCGACATATGACTCTACATTATGTAGAGTCATATGTCGCCCTGTTACCTATCCAACGGTAACTTTAACATCTTAAATGTAAATTAGACATAATGTAGATCAAATCTTATTTAATAATTTTTAAAGGGTTTTTACCCACATATTTAGTGGCTACATCCATGTATTAACTTGACACTGATGATGGAATATTTATTCCGAAAACGTTTTGTCAATGCAACATAGCCCAACTGGGTTTTTTATATACCTTTTTATAAAGGATTTTATTCAAAATTTTTAATATATGGTATACAGCCAAATACAGGAACTTTGTTTCCTTGTGGATACTAATAATTATTTTCCATGATTGTCTATTTCGGGTTAATTGTCTTATCGTGCTCCATTGCAGTCTTCTCTCCTCTACTTCTTGTCTGACTTGACCCTCCCATCTCATTATTGGATGTTCTAACTTCTTTTTCCCTTGTACTCTGACTTCGTATACTTTTTGTTATTCTTTCGTCGATATATATGTCGCCTAGCCATTCTAACGGTCTTTTACCCATAATTCTCCCTATTGCTTTTAACTTTAATTTCTGTAGCTTTGATTTTTCTTTTGTTATTTTTTGTTAATGTCCAGGACTTACTTCCTTGGGTATCTTTTTTTTACATAACGTTTTTCTTATTGTATGGTATAGTTTTCCTACTTTTTCTATGTTGTTGTTTATTTATTTATCTATTTTCCCCTTTTCTTCAATGATGGTCCCTAAGAAGTTGTAATTGTTAACCTGTTCCAATATTAGTCCTACATTAATTTTTATTTTTTTTGCTCCTTAGTCACTACCATTGTTTTCTCCATGTTCATTTTCCTTAGTTCTTTTATTATATATATTTCCGGTGGCATTTCTTTTGCTGTAATTATTTCATTTAGCAGTTCTCCTAGAGATTTTTCTAATTTTAATTTATCAACGGCTACTTTAATTTCGTCTACTATATTGCCTTTTTTACTTCTTGTTTAACTTTGTATCTGACCATTTTACATTTTTTGTAGTCGTCCTCTGTTGGTGTTTCGAAAGTTTTCCAGTTTTTTTTTTTTTCTTTCAGTTTAAGTTGTATTACTTTTGTCCATCATTTGTTTTCCTTCAAATATATATTTGTGTTTTTTGTTGTTCTGCATAGTTCTTTTGCTGTTGTGAGTATAATTTCTTTAAATTGCTTCCATTTATTCTCTATTGTTAATTTTCTCCCTTGTCTCAAACTATTTATTTAGTTTTTGCTAGTATTTTTCTTTATTTCTTGTTTCTCTTAATTTGTAGCTTTTTATTTTTGCTTTGGTTATTTTCGTTCTTTTTTGCTCTGTTGCATTATGCCTACATATCATACTTTTCTTATGAACAAGTAATGATCGCTGTTTATTATTTCTGACGTTCTTTTTCCTTTATATATTTATTCATTAAGTTTTTTTTTGTTAGAAAATAGTATATGATTGATTTTCTTCTTTCGAGGTGACTTCTCTGATAAATTTGTGTATAATGTTGTGCATAATTTTGAATTCATATTATTGATAATCAATGATTAATTATAACGTAGCTAAATTGTACAATGTAGCCATGTTGTACAATTTAACAAATAGTGTACCTATCTTTAGAGGTGTCATCGTTTTTTATATGTTCTCGTTTTTTTTTTACATATTTTAACCTTAAATTAATTTTTACGTAAACCTGTTTTTTTCCTTATAAAAAAAATCTGTTTGTAGTTGTTCTTTTGAATAATTCTCCACTGACGTTAAGATCAATTAGTAGAACTACATATTCTTATTAGGAACTGGTTACATATATATATTTATGTACGAAACGTTTTTCAATATAGGAATGAATATTATGTTTTTATGGGACGAAATTACTGGTTGCGATTGTGATGATAATAACATTTTTAAATAACTAATGTTGGTAATTTCGATTTCCACTCTGGAAATAGTAGTCCAATACAATAACATAAACAAACTTCGGTTATACATTTTTCAGAATTTGTATTAAAAATATAGGAGATGCTTAGACAGGACATATCGGTAAAAAGCATTGATTTTGATGTGACCCAAGATAGAAACTTATTGAGAAATGTAATTAGGGAAGCCGACCCTGTATAGGGATAAAGGCAATAGAGTGAATATAATAGATGGAGAGTTTTAGTTTGACCTGATATAAAATGAGTCATGAACTTTTAGCATAAGTGACTATAAAAAAATGTTTGATTGTCCTTAAGTATTGTTAGTGAAGTGGAAGGCCCAAATAATGAACATATCATAGATTCAAAAATTATTCTTGTACGAATTAAAAAAAAAGAAAGGGAAAACAACCATCAGGAGATAAGGAAATGTAGAAAATATTAATTATATTGTATTGGATAAAAAATTACGGATGTGGTAATTGTGGAAAATGCATAAAAATTAATACCAGATACCATTCAGCACCTTATAATTCACCAGATTTAAGTAGATCTATTGGTTTAAAGTTTTTATAAACACTTTTTTGTTGGCGTTTGCAATTTGTGCTTCATTCCTCTAGAATATATTTCGCGAACGAACCTAATACAAAGTATGTGCAACAGGTCTATAAAATGTAAATAAAATCGAAATTGTCTCTTTGTCACTTGTAAATACATTACAGGTACTAGGAAGTGTTTTGTTCTCGATTCTAGACCACTCCTATATGAACGGAAAGTAAATATGCGACCATCAATAAAAATCTTAATATTAAAGCGGAGTGGCACATTTTCCAAGTGGTTGCAGAAATAAAGACAGTTATATAATCAAAGTAAACGTACGATATAATGTATTCAAATTTGTAGAAAAATCTGTGACCGCCTTCGCTAAACGAGAATTCAAAAATAGGCAAGTGGTTTACCTCTATTCATTCAACCATAACATCGATATGCGTATGTAATCTATTCTGAATTTACTCAAAATACATTTTGTCTTTCTTTGTGGTTAGAGAGAGGTACAATCTGAGGAAGTATAAGAAAATCAAGTGATGTTAAATATAAGATTTATTTAAGACTTGGATTGAATAGCTTTGGAAATTAGAGTTTTAGCAAAGCAATACTCCGTGGCAGAGGCAGACTTATTCTCTTTTAATAAAATATTAATACACTATCAGCAGCATCTATGAAAAACGAATGAAGAAGTATTGTTAGAAAAAAACACACGCCTAGAATTTATCCAAGCTAAAAAAATGTACTACAAAAGGCTTTTAAACTGCATTAGAAAATCGACGTAACAGGATCTTCCTCCAAAGAACCGTATTAAAAACAAGAAAAAATAATGTTTATGCTCATTATTTTATATAAATAATGCTGGCTTCGAAATATGAGAAAAACGGCTTAAAAAATATATAAAATTACACAAGCTCGCAATGATAGTCCAGGCGTAATCTGTCGAAAAGCAGAAAATAATGGACATTTTCTATAGGAGTCTATTTTTTGCTGTAATCACTTCAGGATGTACCTTGTATCAATAATCACGATATGCGCCAGTCGCAAACATTCTGCTTAATTTTTTATTTAACAAAATCTGAAAAAAATCGGAAATTTTTGCTTTTTGCGCCCATATTTTGGCTTACAACTCGAGAGATATTGCTCGTACAAAAAAAATTTTAAGATCTGCTAAAAGTGTATTTTGAGAAACAAGCATTCAAAGATTTAATGTCCATGCCTAAGGCGAATCAACACTTGCATTGTTTAAGTCTTTTAGTTTTAAGAATTTTCGATCCATTGACAAAATAATAGAGAACACTTTTATAAAATATGTCCTTTTTTTTCTTTCAAATGAAGAGAATTACATACCTTCTTCTGGAGAACACATTTGGCAGATTAAAACGTGTTCTGCACAAGGCCTATAAATTTTTACTGTTGTATAGTATACTACAGTTATATATTTCAGTATACAAAGGTTTAAAATAATAATCAATGTTATTGTACAACAAGAAAACTTTTATTTTGTTTCCTCATCATCTAAGTCATCAGCACTACTCTCATTGTCTTTTTCAGACAGTGTGCTTTTTTGAAATAAAAGTTTGTAGACGTTTCTACTTTCTTCTCTTAAGTACTGAAACAAGTCTCTCACGTCTTTTATTTTAGACTGATTAATAGAAAACCGAGGCAAAGGTGGAAGAGTAAGGTTAAGTGGTAACGTTTTTGCATATTTAAAAGGGGTATACCTTTCAAAGTAGGTTTAAGAAGCAGCCAGCGTTCCACAAGGTTTATACTTCAGCACGTGATACTGTTGTATTTTAACCTTGAAATATTTATTCATAGGCTTCTTCAAAAAATAAGGAAGAAGTGCTGCATCCCAGTAATATATGATTATAGAGGAGTCATATGTTTGAGGCAGAAAGGAGGAGTTTGTCTGCACCGTACAATCTTTTCTAGGTAGACTTTGGGTTCCTCGACATCTTGAACTCTTTTTAATACCTGTCTTATAACTCTAAAATTTCTGTCGCACTGACTTAAGGAGTCTCCACAAACAGGATAAATATGTGTCACTTCGACTCTGTGTGTGTGTGTGCGTGTTTTGTTTTATGGCACTGGAACTAAGCCAATTAGCCAGAACAAAATTCGACTCTGTATAGTTTTGATATCCAAGAACAAACCCGCAACAAAGTCCGATTTTTATTTTGGCCTCCAGCTGCATCTGATAGAAGAACAATATGTTTGGTATTGGAAATACAGCAAGTAGTGTTGGAAAGCAACACTACTTGCTCCCTTTTTACATTGACATTCTATGAGGGTATATACATATGATCCATCATTATGCACGAGTATATTGAATACGTACATCCATAAAAGTTTTCTATATAACTGTTTTGTTATGCTGAGCTTTGGCAACGGTAGATTTTGTGCGTAATCAACTTCCACGACAAGGATGCCACTATTATCTGTTTATCTGACTGTCTGCATTTCTCAAGTAATCATTTTTTACCTTGGAATATGCCTCGAGTCTCTTTCTACGGAGATTCTAATCAACACGGCATTCATCATTCCGGTTCTTTTCTAGTTTAATTTCACACTCACGACAATAATCACATGTCTCACACGACAAATTTTTCTTTGGTTTCCGTGTTTTCCACGTTTTTCATCAAGTGGAGTTTTCTCAACAATTTTTTTCTGTAATATTCTTACATGCTCTACTCCTACTTAATATAAGTCAACAAAAAAGGAACGGCACACGGGCACATCACAACCAAAAGTTTTAAGATTGTATTTCCAGTGATACTGTTTGCTAATTTTGGGATTTTCTATCTTTCTATACCTTTCTGGAGGCTCCTCTAATGCCATATAACCTGCTAGAAGAGCGTCTTCTTTTTTGAACCATTATCATAAAAAGAGTCAAATAAACGCTTTTGACCTTGCGAAATTATTTTTGCAATACATTTTTCTACACAACACTTACGGACAACAGAAAATACCTTACTATATACAGTTTTCCCGTAAATTTTGACACATACTCCTGTCCACGCTGTCTCTTAGATTTTGCCACGTTTTCTTTCCAATGGTCTTTCTGAACAATGTTCTTTTTGGCACCTTTTGACACCGCGTTATCTGAAATAGCTTTACGACTAGCCATTGCTTTAAAATACACTTAAACTTACAGGTTGTACACATTGTCAGAAATTCACCAAACCAGAGTTGATTTAGAGGCATAAATCTTTCTCAGCTGTGTCGACACTAAAAAAGGGTTGTACCAACGTGAAAAATCGTAATATCGTAAAAAAAAATTTATTGATCTATTAAATTTGAAAATGTATTTTTGTTTTCAAACGTCACAAAAATATTAATTTTTGTGACGTGGTTGACAATATATATCTGGAGGAATACACGATGCCGCGGGATCTTAGGAATCAGACATAATACTCGTACTTTTGGGCGACAATAAGCACAAACGTTCACGAAACTTATCGAGTAGCGCAAAAATCGGTGATTTTTCTTATTTGTCAAAGTGACAATCAATAGAAGTAACCATAGTAACATACAAATTATTTGCGACGTTTTCGGAGTAAAAATGACTTTTTGTGCCTGGGCCTTTTGTTCGTTCGTCAAACGTACAGTATCGCCACAATAAGTATCATTTTTACTCCTTATAAAACAATATAGGTACTATTATTTGAAAATGATGGATAATTTGAACAAATTGTTAAAATTCCCTAGGCCCTCCTAGTTAACCGATTTCAATTTTTCAAAGTTCGTTTGAAAGATTGAGTCTTTCGTTATATGTAAAAAAATCGAATATACTATATGCTTAGTTTGGAGCCAGCATAATTTTACAAACTTGCATTTTTTTGCAGGTCCTCGTTTACAAAATTGTTACGAAAAAACTATTAAACCGATCCCAACTAAATTTAGCACACGTTTCAGTCGTATTATAATGTTTTTCTGGGCAGAATATGAAGGTTGTATGTTAGGTACAAGCGGTCGAAAAATTTAAAGGAAATAAAAAAAAAATTAAACCCAAGATTTGCGCCTGACGCATATTGTAAGTATTGATACAAAGTACATAATGAAGTGATTCCAGCAATAAAATAGACTCCTATGAAAAATGTCCAATTCAAAACATATACCGCCTGGACTATAAAGAATAATTTACAATACAGATCACCACACTTAAAAATGAAGGAGGAAAATGAGTTTTATTACATGGTTTTAAAGTATTCTTGCCACCAATGCCACCTAAACCTAACCAATTTCAATAAGTTTTTGAGACATTTAATTAAAAACAAAATAAATAATCTCACTAGAAAAAAATAATCCTTCACGCTTCAGTCACATGATAATTGATCGGTATAGCAAGAATGAATTCATTGTTCATAGTTGTTTTTTACCATATTGATTATGCGCTCTAACCTGATAAGATACTTGTTTCTTTATGACTATTATAAGAGATATTTGAATTATTAATAATATAATTATCGGCTTCTGGTATGAAATCCACGCCCCAAAGATATGTTAATCTATAAATATAATATATTTTATGATAATATAGTGTACATTTTTTATTAAATAACTATAGACAATAATTATATTCTTGCGCATGCTCACCCAAAGTCGATGAGACAAAAATAATTAATATGTAACGTGATACATATATTGTAGGAAAAAAGATATGTCAAATCTATACAACGATAAAACAAAATATATCGGCCAGATAGCCAGGTAACCATGCGATTCAATAAATAAGACTGGTAGGTTGGAGGTTAGCTAGAAGTCACAAGTTTAAAAATTTCCTCGATGTGAGCAAGCAACTTTAAAGATAGTTTGTTACCGTGGTGAGTTTTGTTAAAACATTTGGGATGTTTTTAAATCTGAATTGGTTATTTTAATAATTTCAAACAATATTTAAAAAAAAAACTTTTAATGTAATCAATGCAACAGTCCAAAACGTTTGATATAAAGGGTTCTTTAAGGGGTCTAAAAAATTAATTTAATTTTTAATAAATTAATCGAAAAATGGGATGATAACTTCTCTAATTTCTTGACTAAAAATAGGCCTTCTCATTATGATCTAGAACCAGCTGTACAAATACTCTCTTCAGCATCACCTATAAGAGTTTCCAAAAGAAAAATTAAAGAGATTTGTAAAGATATGAGAACCGGAAAGTCTCCGAGACCAGGCAATGTCCCTCAGAACTTTAAAAATATGAGACAAACAAGCTGTTTAAAAAACATTTAGCGGATCTTTGTGCATAAATGATTACATCGATTGCAATTATTCCCGTCGAGTGGTAGACTTCCTACATAACTACAATTCATAAGATGGAAAGTAAATGGAACTGTGCTAATTATAGAGGAATTGTAGTACTCAGTACAATTTTAAAAGTATATGGAAAGCTTCTAAATAAACGGAATTGAAATTAAAAAGGAATTAGAGGAACAGCCATGATTTAGAGCGGGATGATCCACAATAGCTAATTTATTCTTCATCTAACAAATCATAAATAAATGGCCAGAATAAAATCAAAACAGTCTCTTCCAAAAAGTTTTAAAATCAACAAAGGACTAAAACAAGAATGATGTTTGTCATCTATCTAGAAAAAGATTTGGAAATTTGTGAACGGAAATGTAAAAATGTGGGTATAGCTCTCAATAATTCAACGATGTATACATTATGCTTTGCAAATAACAAAATAGTACTTTCACAGGAGTATGAGGATGCTGAATATATGATGCAAAAATTAATAGAAGAATACAAAAAATTGGCCTTGTAGGTAAACATCGTCAAAACGGAATTATGGTACTTAAGGAATATCAACAAGAATTAAAAAAAATTATAAGACGAGGACAGTATTTAGACACACAATTAAACCTAGAAGAAACAAGGATTAACGGAGTATATGCCATTACTGTAGAAGAAATAAAAACAGCTAACAAAAATTGAAGAATAAAGATCCAGGACCAGCGATTTACCTATCGAGTTAACTAAATATGCAGCCATAAAAATATATGAGCTGGTTTGTATACTTTTTAATAAGTGTCTTGACACCAGCACAAAGGAACAAAGAGTAAGGCTGCTGAAAAATAAAATTCAAACATCTACGGCGAAATGGAAAGTAGAGGTCTTCACGAAGGAGACTGGAATGACAGAAAACGATGGCGTTTGGGATGAGAAAAGCAACTTTAAGTTGCAAAAACTAGTTATAAATGTAAGAGATACAAATATCTGAGTATGCATATTACGAATGATGGACGAAGGATGAACATAATTTAGAAACAACGAAGAAGTATATTGTAGAATAGATATATAACACAAGAAAATAAAGACAGAATATTTATAACAATAAATAAAAAGTACAACAACTTATATAAAACCTTAGAGGCAACTGAAATGGATTTTTGGAGACGTGTTGCTGGTAAGTCAAGGTTAGATAGGGTTAGGAATAATAGAATTCGAGAAATATGACTGTTGGACACACAATAACCAATGATAAACCAACTAAGATGGTGGTCACGTGCAGAGAATGAGGGAAGATCGTTTAGCTAAACAGATGTTACATTGGACACCACAAGTTAAAAGGAAGAGAGGAAGACCTAGACTAAATTGGAGAGATGGTATTGGCAGAGAGATCAGAGAAAGAGAAATAGACGTCAACTTATGTGAAGACAGATAGGAATGAAAACTGGAAATCTAGTCCAACGTTTTAAACCGATTATATATATATTACAGAAAGAGGAAGCTTACATAGCTGACAGAGAGTTGCAACAAGAGCAAATATCTAATGCTGGATGGTCCACCCCAACGTAAATTATATAAGGAGGAATCGCTATAGAAAGTGCATTTCGAGTAACACAGGCTCAGTCATATTATGTTAAAAGAACGCAATCCATGAAGATATCGACAGATATTATGACCTTAAAATAGAATTTAAAACTCTCACTCGCATAATAAACAGTTCTGACTTAACACAGAACGAAATTATTCGAGAGGTGCTCTCACTTATACTGATGGTCAAAACCATATTGAGGAGTAGGAATACGGGTTCATCGTCCTGACATCAAATTAATATATCTCTGTAAAATAGGCAAAGTTGGTATAACAACTTGAGATTCTGCGAAAATGAAGAAATGAAGCAATGTAAGAACGTTCCAGACGTCATAAATAAGTATATGGAACAAGTTTTCTTCGAACCTGGTCAGGTATTAAACGGATTACAGACTTTCCTAGAAGCCTAGATTTTTGTACCAAACATAGATGTAGGGTATACAAAAAAAAATTTATGTCGCAGCATGAAAATACGTTCAGAGGCCAAACGACCTTTTGAAACCTTCGATCTAAACTAAATCTAAACACTAATGCAGCTTTTCCTTGATACAACTCATGAGTTTCTTATACGTTCCCTGTTAACTATTTGAAGAATTCTGTTTCTCTAAACGACAGCGTTTATTATATTATCGGTCCAAAAATTTCCGTTATATCACCATTAATTTCTAAACTCGCTTCTCTGATTGGTGTCACCGTTACCTCGGCGCATTTTTGTCAATCGACAATTAATTGATAGAAGCGGTAGGTTTCCTATTAATTTAAATATTCTAAAGAACTGGTCTTCGAGGACATTAACATATACATGTACGTAAACACTGCCAGATCACTTTCACTCTACTCTAGTTTCCGTTCTTTTTCGTAAATAAACAACACCCAGTTGTAACACGCATCTTATAGCTGATATAAGAATAGTACGGGAGGTGAACCGAGTTTTAATCATAAAGATTTAGTTGAAGGATGAGTTATGATGTGATAAAGTAAATCCTAAAAGTTTTGGCACAAAATTCATTGGCTTTAATTTTAACAAAAACTTTATCAAGTTGCCTTTGGAAACAATAGTTAATTTACTTTCTTTACTGTAATTTGAGATTAATTTATTTTGAAGTTTTCGCTTGAAGATGCCTTAAGATGCTTGAAGATAAATTAGAAATAAGAAAAAGTATCTACAGGTTGGTTGGACAACTACCGAAACCTTAAATCTGACGAATATTCCAGAATGGAAACATTTATAGAACAATAGCGGAGTGCGAGCAGGAAATACCATGTCTGAATCTTCCAAAAAGTGGAAGACCACGTCCATTTACTGCATAGAGATCAGAGAGATTGGTGAGAAGAGAAAAATAGAAAGTTGGAATATCAACAAGGAGACTGACTCGTCAATACAAATCTTCTAAGAGTACGATATCGTTGGAATGATCTTAAATATCGAAAGAGATGTAAGTATCCTAAAAATTAAAAAAGCGATCATCTCCAGTGTGACAACTACAGAGATATAAGCCTGTTAACAACTGTTTACAAAATATTAGCAAATATTCTCTACGAAAGGCTACAAGTTTACACAGTGAGCGTAATTAGAAAATACTAGGCCGAATTCACTCCAAGAAAATTAATAATTATACTATACACATACTATTTCCAATAGATCGATACAAATATTATCATACGCTAATGTCATGACATATTAGGGCGTAGCAAGCGAGATGCTGAACAATATTTCGTAGCTTTGGAAACGGCGGCGAAACAGGTCGATATATTCATTAACGAAAACAAAACCAAATTGATGCTGGGAACGGGAAACAGTCTTTGGAAGTCATATCTTTAAACGTGTTGACAGCTCACATAACTTGATTCGCTGGTGACTACTATCAACAAAACAGGCGAAGAAATTAAAAGACGAATAAATCTTACAAACAGGGCATTCTATGGACTCCAGAAACAATTCCACTCAATAAACATCCAAAGAAGAAATACAATTATTATGTATACAAAACACTGCTGAAATCGGTCCTCACATATGAGGCAGAAATATGGACTCAATGATGAACGACATATCCCAGGGTATAATACTCCGCAAAATATTTGGAGCTATAAACAACCAAGAACAATGGCGCAAAAGATATAACTTTGAATTACAGTCGTCGTAACGTTCATTAAAACATAGAGACCCCCACAGGAATACCTGTAATAGGGTACTAATACATACTCCATCCCGGGTTATTAAAAATCAGATGGCACCATGTCGCCAGAACCCGAACAGAGAGGCGACGAATCTTGGAGCATCCAAATTTGCAAATATGATGAATTTTATTTATAACAATTTTAATTAACTTTCATAATATAAAATATTCTATACGATAGCCGTGTTAGAAAACAGAATATGAAGACAAAAACTTATAAAGATGTTCTAGAGGAATTAACATTTACTACATAAAACATACAGGAGACTTAAGCTTGGGAAATGTAATAATCGGTCAAGAGCGCTGAAAAATACGATACATTTCTTCTTGTTTCTAAATTAAATTGTTTCCCATCCAAAGGACTTTGTTCAACAAAGAAATAGAAATTTTTAGTTCTTATCTAGTATAAACCTTGATAAGGAATAGAACGAGGACCGGTTATCAGCAAGCCGGAGATTGTGAGCTCAAGGGGTCAACTCTGACACTAAAAATTCTATTTTAAAACCAACGAGACAATTTTTAATTCTATATTTAAGACGGCGTTTGTCAGTATCATTAACCAAATTAACCATTGTTTATCTAACTACACTATGTAAATAATTTTCGTAAGGAAAAACGTGTTTGATTTTGCATTTTGACTAATCATGTTACGGTAGTACAAATGCATTAGCAATTACGGCATATGTTCGCTCCTCAGAATTGGTAATTTTTTATTGAGGTTTATAAAAATGTAGAAAACGAATAAAATGGTTACAGACAACACGTAAATTCCAAGATAAGAGAGGAGACAAGGATTTAGGACTACGTAATGGAACAATGTAGGGTCATTAAACTGCTCATACGGTCGAATAAGATACAATCAAAATAAGTGTTAAAAAGAAAATAGAAAGACAACTACTCAGGACAAAAAAAAAATTTTAAAAACAATAATAATTTGTTTTTTTATAGAAAAGATACTACACAAAATAAACAAAACTTTACTTAGATTCAAAAGTCACAAATGTAACATTTTTAATTTTTCACTGAGCAGTTAAAATTAATATCTTGTACTCGTATAATTGATGATTAAAGTTTTTTACAGAATAAACATGTTAAAACCTTGAATAATTATGTATCTTGCTAAAATATAACATTTTTGAACTTAGAAGCCGATAAACCGAATTCTTTTTTGATAATAAGGTGGTAATTAACATATGGAACACCAACATGTGGATTCTTATTCGCTAAAATAAGATAAATATATTCACACATGTTTCGGTATTTGTATTTTCATACATCACTATGTTAATCTGCTAAATTGTCTGTCGATTTGGAATATTCCGTTGATTCAACACGGTTCAGACAAGGACAAGTGACGATTTGAAGAATACTAAAAATACCGCTTGTCTCTGAATGAAGATACTGGTTTTTAAGTAATTGAAAAAGAAATAAAACTGGAATATTACTTAGTAGTACAAGACATTATTGGTAAACATTGTTATAAATGGTTTTGTATAAAATCGTAATGTATTCAGCAGGTTTAATCGGTCATTTAAGATGGCAAATAAAAGAAGCCAATTATTTCATTGAATTAATAGATACATTTCGGTTTTTTATTTTTTAGAAGCTTCCTCAGTTCTCTACAACAAATAATGGTGTAACTTTAAGTAGAAAACAACAATGGTGGAATTAATAATTACAGACAATTTGTAGGTTTTGTTAGATGATATAAAAATTGTATGGTTACTTAACATTAAAAAGAAACTGCTTAACGAGAATCAAAAAACATAAATAGAGCACTACTGTTAATTAATTATTGTCTGGTGATTTAAATTTAACAGGCGGCTTCATTTGGCTATATTGTTTGAAATCCTATATAGACAAAACGACATTACGTCTTCACCTTCGAAAATTTTTTGTTGGTAGCCGAGAGCATCTTACAATGCACGTATCTATTTCTACGTGGGAGATCCATAAGGGCTTATAGAGTTGCGCGATTGTCAAAGGCATTAAAGATAGAATTTATAGGATTCGTGGAATAATTTATTCAACAACTGGGCAAAACGGCAACCATACTAAGCATTAAATAAGGCTTTTTATATAGATCTAAAAAAAAAAAGATTTTTCACAAAGAAAAGATTGGCACAAACACAAATTAAAAAAGGCAAAAACGTAAATTGAAACTGAATTTATTATTTGTTGATGAGATCTATCAGTAAAACAATATCCCCATTTTATGCAGTGATTTTTCTTTAACTTTTACACGATCTGCCAAAGAAAAACTTTAAAAATAAACCGAAGGGAAATATTTAACACATATACATGCATATTGTATAAATCAGCATACTGGTTTTATTCAATTTACTGGTATTTTATCAACTTTCGTGATTTTTAAAAAAATTATTATATGAACATTATGCATGTACCACTTAAATTCGTACCTAAAATGTTTATTATCAGTATAATGGTGTAAATAGTTACATTTTTATGTTCACACTCTGTAAGTAATAGGTTGATTCGTTTTTAACGTGTCTCTTCTAATATATATGTACAGGGTTGGAGACTCAAAAGAGTCCACCCTTATATTTGGCAATATTCATGGGGTTTTAAGACAATACTAAAACAGGTAGATTTTTATTCCAAAGGTGACATATTTTAACGATATAGGTACAGTTTGTTAAGCAGTAAATGGTTGACTTCAATTAGTATCGACTATAAACATCCTGGGTTAACCGAGAATAGTATAAACGGCCCAGTTTCAGGTAACAATGGTTTACCTGAGGTATAAGGTCTAACAATGGGCAAAGTGAGATAAATTTAATATTTACGACCGCACTAATTGAAGTCAACCATTTTCTGCTAAACAAACTTTATCTGTCATGACACTTTAATACTGATTCATAATTTTAAAGAGACGAATTGATGTATGTTTCTTCAGGTAGGAGATTAACCAAATTACGTCTCATTTACCAACCCCCTCACTCACAGTACCACAAACCTTTAATTGTATATAGGGAATACAAAATGACACATCATTAGACAGGTATTTTGCTGGAGAATGCAAGCATTCATGATTTTTTATCCATATTAACTCTATTCTTGTGAAAAAGTATAAGTTTATTTGAAAGTATTACACCTCTTAAAAACTAACCGTAACGCCTATGTTTTGTCAGTGTCAATTTAAATTTTTTCCCGTCACGTCAAAAACGAAATTTGCAACATTAATAGGAAGCTTAACCAAATGAGAATAAATAAAATAGAACTTTTAAAGTAATAGATTCAAATCAATTCAAAACACTTAGGTCATTAGCTATATTTATTTAATTAAATATTCAAAATGATATCCACCAACGTCCATACGATTATACATTCGCTACTAGACTACATTCATGAACTTAAAGGACTTAAATCGGGGGATCTTGTTGGCCATTCAATAAAACCTCTTCGTCCAATCCAGTGACTATGAAACCGTTCGGTATCGCCTTACGTTGATGCCTCAATGCGCCGTGTTGTTGGAAAAACAAATCATCGTCTGACGACTTTCATTTTCGATTATATCTGTCAAAAATGGGATCAACTGTGACCTCTAATAATTCTAAATATACTTATCCATTCAAATTTTGTTGCAAACCCGACAATACGATCCCCGTAAATGTATGACCATAAATGTCTGCCATACGTTTAATTTCAATAACATTCAATAAGAACATTCATCACTGTAGTCGCCTGCCGGGATCATCTTAATTTATTTCCCGTATGGGATTTCCCGTAAACATATGGAAATCATTTCAAAGCCTTCTGTGACAGAATAGACCATTTCGAATGAATATAAAAAAGTACTTATTTAAAATCGCTGTTAAACGGCTACTAGACAAGGTAAAAAGCTTCTGTTCGTTCGGAAAAATATTTCCATGACATTTTTTTTTGCATAATCACTTACATGAGATACCCCAAAATAAGGTTCAATAGGTGCTCAGGCGAAAAGTTGTTCAAATTTTCTTAAACAAATACTCAACAATCAATTTTTTCGGCCTGCACATTTTTTTTTATATTTTTTGGATCATTATGAACAAAAAAGGTATGTTGTAAGTTTTCTTTAAAGTTGATGGTTTTCGAGTTATAAATAATTTAAAACTAAAAAAAAAACACGCAAAATGACGATTTTGCACGCAAAATGACGCTCAAAAACAAGTAGTTCAAACCTTCTTCTCGCTCCCGATAAAAATTCTGGGCTTATTTTATTTTAAAACATTGTTTTTTAATTGTGAATGCAGCGCGTATGGCAGGGTGGGCGCTTATTTGTACAATGAGAATTAAAACCAGCAACAATTTATGCCATAGATCTTGTTTCTCTCTCGTATACACGTCGCAGCCCGAGCCCCCGTCCTGCCATAAGCGCTTCATTTACGATTAAAAAACAATGTTTTAAAATGAAATAAGCCCAAAATACTTATCGGAAAATGATAGAACAAAAAATATTTTTGTTTACTTGCGTTTTTAAGCCGTGAAAGTAGTAATTTTGTGTTTTTTCAGTTTTAAATTTGTTTATAACTCGAAAACGATCAAGTTTAGAGAAAAATTACAAGAGACCTATTTTGTTCAGCATAATCCAAAGAATTTAAAAAAATTCATTGTTACAATTTGATTACAAAAACCTGAACAACTTTTCGCCTGGGCGACCTCTTGAACCTTATTTTGAAGTATCTCCTGAAAATGATTATGCAAAAAAATCTCACTTTTAATAAATTGATACTTTTTCATAAGAACAGAGTTAATATGAAAAGAAAAATCATGGATGCCTGAATTCTCCAGCGAAATACATGTCTAATGATGTGCCACACTTGTCTATTCCCCCTATTTAAAATTGAAAGTTTGTGGTACTGGAAGGGAGGGGGTTGCCTAATACCAGATGTCTACATCGTTAAAAGATGAGCTATTTGGAATAAAAATCGACATGTTTGTGAATGTGCGTTACAAAGGGCCAGCCACAAACTATATCTGGTGTGTAAAAATTTCAATACGAAAATATCAACAAAAAAGACGAAGGTTATGGAGTTTGAAGGTAAATATGTTACACGCCAAAAGGAAGAACTAAAATGAAGAACAAGATATATGTTCCATCTGGAGGACAACTTAGTAAACAGTCTAAAAAAAGTTGGACAATTTGCAAACTTACTTTTTGACCCGCAGAACCTGGACCTATTTTTTACATACATTACTGTATATAATGACAGTTGTTGAGAAAGTTTAATTGCTTGATTGCGTAAGTAAAAAGTCTCGAACTTCTATTTACAATAGAGAACAAGAGGTCAACAGTTTGCTTAGTTTTTAGGAAGAGGATTTGTTTTAGCACTGATATGAGCAGTCTAATGATCTGTGCACAAATTTCAAGACTAATGCTTCTATATGTTGCTCATTCTCTCCATATAAAAGAAACTTATTTGATATTTTTTATAAAATTTAAATCTAGTTCACGATTACATACTATGTGGAGAGTTTACAGTTATTTGCATGATTTTTGATAAAAAAACGGAAAGTAGCACTCTGGGACTGACTGAGGAGGGGAATCATAGCTTTCTTATCGTCTACGCACGGAGCGATGGTTTTAATTCAATTTCTTTATTTTATTTTAGTTTATTTTATTAAGAAACACGCATGGGACTGCGTTTGCTACACCACGTAGTGAGTGGTCGCGCGATCTGTCGTTACATTGCGTTCCTTTTGTTTCTATTTTTTCACACCTATGCGCGATTCATTGCATCGGTCAATGAATTGCGTCCGTCGTCCGCGATAAGAAAGCTGTGCTTCCATAAAGATTTATCGAGTTTCTATGTTTTATATATGTTGGATGCAGAACAAGAAATGGAGGAGTTCATCTATGAATTGACTACTTAAAAGTTTGACTTTTCTTAGTAGTAGAAAAAAGCTATTCAAGAAAAAAAAAACAATACAAATTGATGACATACTAAAAAACAACAAGAACATTATGAAAGACGTCACAGTAATAAACATTTTATATGTATATGTCTTTACTCTTTATGTATATCACTTTATTATAAATGATTTTTATTTCAGATAAATCTGTACATTTTTTTTATTTGGTCATTCTTTTAATAGGCTTCTAGATATACAAAAATCATACTATTTTTTGTTTATTGATAGTTGTAACAATGTATTTAACATTATAAATTATAAACAAACACTCGTCAATTTTAATCAATGAATACGAATGAAGCGCTGAATACAATTTCGATTTAACCCATCCAAAGGTTAACAAAGCATGTGGTCGCTTTTTATGACTGGGTTATTTCAGTAGCACAACACATTCAGTTTTTGTATTTATGCAAAATATCATTGTTAACAGGAAAATCCCAAGATGGCCATTGCAATAAGAGTGAGATAAAGTGAGTTGTATAAAAACACAAGCAGAAAGTATAGAGAGCACGTGCTACGTGCCACATTGCCCATAAAGAATATGAAAAATAAGTGAAAAGACTATTATGATTAATATGAATAGTCGTGCAGTGGAAAGGGAAATATGAGACTGGTAGAAAATACATAAATAAGATGATATAATATTTTAATGTCTTACAAAATTCTTGTTTTATATAAAATGTTTTAGTTTATGTTTTACGCAGTAACTTGAGACAGAATAAATTTTTTGAAGAAAATAACAATATAAACTATGAAAACAATAAAAAAAAAATAACAAAATGCAGTACGCGTGAAAAGTAGTAAGAGGTAATGAATTAGCGAAAAACTGAAACAAAATCTGTGCTTTTAATATCGTGTATTGCCTGCCTTCTAGTGCTTGAACAACTGCAAAAATTCGCCTATACATGTATACATTCTTGGAATGACATTAACAAAGGTCTGGTCTAGATTGCCCCGTTCGTCATTAAGTAGTGCTTCCAGGCTGCTTGGATGTACAGGGATACGACAAAAAGACAATATCCAGAGAGATAAAGAGATGAAAAAATCGCAAATACGAGGCATAAAGTAGAACTTCTACACCAATTTATTATTAGAACACTATATCAGAATAGGCTACAGAATATGCTACAGATGAACGAAGAAGGGACCCAACAGAAATGCATTAACACCTAAAGGAAAAAATAAACAAAACGGCAAACGAAGTGCTAGATATTGAACAACACAAGAATAAATATTTGGAAAAACACAGTGATGACGACTTAGAAGAGATGATTAAAAAAAAGTACGTTTCATAAATGGCTAAACGACAACACCCCAGGAACACGAGAACAATATGTTATCTTCAGACAAGTGAAGCAAAAATAAGGCTCGAAAAGAAAGAATAATGGGAGAGAATGTGCAGAGACATAGACAATACGATAGGGTATAACAGATTAACGTAATCATGGAAAAAAATTAAAAAAAAAAACATCAGAAATAATAAACGAATTAAAAATATTATAAACAATTACTTATACAAATACAGATAATTATTGTAGTTATTAAAGTGTATCTCACAATACTGTGTGACAATAATAACAGAAGAAGATATAACTACAGCACTAAAGAAAGTCAAAAACAACAAAGCACCAGGACGAGGGAACATAAAAATGGAACTGCTAAAATATGGAGGTGCAAGAATAGTATCGTTCATACGAGTGTTATTCAATAAAATCGAAGCAGGAGAGGAGATTCCAAGGGCGCCCTGGACCCATCAATGTATTCTTTAGCTTAGCGGTGGTTCTACTTGTACACACCGCCCGTCACATCATGGGAGTTGGTTTTACGCGAAGTCGCTGACTTCACCGCAAGGGAAGAGGCGCCTAAGGTAAAGGTACATTCTGAAAGCTTTGAGCCAGTCCAACAGCTTTTTGGTGAACACTTTGTAGAAACAAAAACCCATTGTTTGTTTTTGGACCAGAGCTTCCGGACGTCATGCGTTCTTCTGATTTTCGTCACAATGCGAAGGGCTGTTTGTGTCATTTCATGATCATTATTATGGTTGAAACCCGGGTCATCTTGGCTGTGTAAACACTTTCCACATCCAAGAAGGTAAAATGGTTTTGTCACCAAAAAGAGAGCATCACAACATCAGTTTAAAGGAAATTATCTTAGACTCATAAGAAAAGGGGAAACCATAACTAGCAAGTATTTTTTTGATTTGTTGCAATAGTTTAACAAATTGAAGAGAAACGGTCTCATTCGGTAAAGTAAAAAGTGCTTTAAATGGATAAAGTACCTGCCAGCAAATGTATCTATCTAAATGTATTTATCAGGTCTTTTAACAAACAAGCCAAGAAGATATCAAAAATTACCATTGCAGAGGTACTTAAGTTATCAAAGTTAATGTATTTTTGGAAATTATGCAGATAAGACTGAACAAAATAATAAACAATGGTTAAAATCTCGAATAAGCGGGAAATTATTACCAAAAATAGAATACTATGAAATGAAATATATGAAAAACGGTATATCCATAAAAGAATTTTTGGAAAATACAAAATTAAGTTTTGGAAAATTTATTGAAAGAGTTTAACAAAAACGATTTTTGATAGAAGTCGAGAATGGTTACAAAAATGGAGATGACATTAAGGTACGAAATAAATCGGCGGATTCTAGGAATATGAAATATTCACCTTAAAGATGGAATTATAACATCAATAAATCGATACAACGGTAGAGAAAGATCCGATAGCGAATTAAGCTCGACCTAACATATTTTAACCTGCAGAATATTAGTAATTTACACGTCTGCGAATCTCCTGCAATTCGACGATGTGGGACATGCATTTTTACAAATTTTGGCTCCAAATTTGGCACATTCTAGTCCTCTCTATCGAAAGTTATCTGTAACTTTGGTAGCCTTGGACCCAACGATTCCAAACTCACTAGCTGTACACTATGTATCAAGCTTCACGAGAATTTTTCCTTTAAAAGTTATCGCACAGACAGATATACCGACAAGATTTCAAGAATGACCTGTTGAGTCCTTAATAAGCAGCACCATGAGAATGAAGTATTGGAAATCGCTACAAGGGTCTTTAAACACGAATGTAAGATAACAAATAACTCATAATTCCTACCAGTACTAACTGCTAGTAAACCTTATATCAGATGTTATGATCAGGATTATTTTTTGAAGAGTATACCTTTCGAAAAGATAGGTTTACTCTAAACTATTTATAGTAGTAAGAAGTAGTTAAAATTAACTGATCATTGTAAGACTATTTCAATTGTAATTGAAATTGAATGTAATGGACTGTGGCTAATCCATTACTTTTTCTTTTGTTGTGCGGTGAAATATTCCATCATTTTCTTCAAGAAAGAGAATAAACATCTAAATAGATAGTAAATAGTATTTTGGGCGGATATCCTAGACAATAGACCTGAAAATAGCAGTGCACCAGAATTTTCTGAGAAATACTAACGGACAAAAAATCTCTTTCGCCATCTGTTTGATCTTAAATGAGTGCGCTGGTATAACTGCATGCCTTAATTGTCAAATCTTGCTACACCAATCTCTGTTTAACAAATTTGACCTTTGTACAAGTTTAATATACTTACGAATGGTAAAGATCTCGTTTGAAGAACATAATGCCAAAAAATGTAGGAAAATGGTAAGTCTGAATGCTCATTCATCACCAGTACCAAGAAGTGACATAAACCTAGCTATCTCTATATAGCTCTAGCTCTAGCTAGCTATATCTATATAAAACCAAATATTTTTATAAAATAAAAACGGTGTTAAAATATTTTAGAAGTGGGATAACTTTGAAACTATTATTAACTTAAAAATTATAATTTTTATTTTCGAATGAGTGATATAGGAGATAGGCAACACAAGCGTAATGCACGAGTTCAACGATATCCTTCATTTTTTTTTAGCGGATATACGCTTTCCAAATATTATTCTTATTGTGAATAACCTTAAAACTTATATCTCTTCCGTAGATATCAGGAACAAAATCTGATATTACCATTTCAATGATTAACAAAGTTGACAAGGTTATTATGATGAAAGGTGTTATTGGAGATTTTGTTTCATACACTTTTATTTTGATTTAATATTTTATAGTATAGAACCATTAAAACAATTTACACAGACGATGTCCACATTTTAAGAAACAAATCCCTTACGAATCGTAAAAAAACATCAAGTAAACGAAGAAGAAGAAGAACGAGGACACGATGGAGAACAAGGTATATAATATAAAAGGGATGGAGTTGTCAAATAGAGGAAACAAATTAAAATACAAAAAAGCTGTGGAAATCCACCAGAATTGTAAGATTCAAAACACAATGGGTAAGAGGAGTGTTTTCAAATGAAAACAGTTATAACTTTCATCTAGTTTGAATGAATGAATAGATGGTGAAAGCAATTCGTTCAAATGACATCAGAAAAACAATCTACAGGAAACACTTTCCACAGGTATGTCCTGGAAATTATGTTAAATTTAGAAGATTCGCATACGAAGGATTTCACTATAAACTTCTATGAATTACAGCAGTAAAAATCTAGTAGATCGAAGAAAAAAAGTCACCACTGGCTCATTGCAAGTGGCAAAGACTATAAAGATATTAAACTCGTTTCAGATTATGATAACTAACACCTTCGTACAAGGACCTTTGTTAATCTTCTAGACCTATATTCTAAATTCTACCTTACTTTTTATAGTACAATTTTCATAAACGTATTTAAATATATCAGGAGAATAACTAAAAAAAAAGATTACTCAGTGGAGAATAAGGATGTGGGGAAGATAAGTAGTGAACGTTTGAAATGATGCTCTAGGAAAAATATCACCTACAGATACAGGTATTTTTTTAGTCAATTTTTATTTTGTTATTAGATGATACCATTCTCCTCCGCCACTGATAAAAAAGTGTTTACTTATTTCTTATGGGGTGAAATATATTACAAAAATGCTGAAATAGACTATCATTGGTGTCTTCACTGCTATAAATTATTACAATTAGAATTATACAGGTACAATCAGTACAATGTATGTATCTGGTATACACACATTTACCAACAGTTGCTGTCACTTATTAAAACTATTGATTGATTGATAAATTGATATTAAAATTCTTGATATTTATAAACAAATGTCGCATGTGTATATAAACAATTAAGTATGTACTGTAAATGTTAAAAAACTTAGAAACTCTCAATACCCGTTGGTTTCATAGATACTCCATCTATTCAACCCCATATTGGAGCTGTCAAATTGACAGATTTAATGCGGAAAAGATTTTATTTTTGTAATTTTGTACGAGAACCTACCGTAACAGATAGACATAATTCAGTCTAGGGCTAGGGTTCACCAACAAACAAACACAAAAAAGTTATTAGTTCTAGATATAAAAAATCGAGCAGTCGTCTTGAAGGGTGGCTTTGGAGGTATTCCCCAGTGGTTTTCAGCGTCTTTTAACAAGTTTTTGTGAATTGAACACAATCTCCCTGTTCCAAGTATAGTGATAGCTGAACTTCATGCTAACATAACTGACAATGCTCATGGGAACGGTGCAGCATTAGAACTGGATCGCGAAATTAATATTTTCTGTGCGCGATAGGTTTTTTAACAATATGGTGGAACCACGTTGATATTGATAACGCGAACTGTTTGGTTTTGTCGAGCGCGGACTACTTGATTTGCGTACAAACTATTCACACTGTCGTTATTTCGTTGCAAGTATGATACGGGAGGAAAAGTGACTGGGCAATCCAAGGACCGTGTCCCCTCTACTCGCTGTTACTTGCGATCGCATAACAAACGAGCTGATAGATAAATAGTTTATAGTCTGGTAAAACCCAACGAAAAATTTGGCCGGAATATAGTGTAGTTCCTTTCATCAGATTGTTGTGGTACAGTTTCTTATTCGGCAGAAAACTTTTGCATTGTTCATAAATAATAAAAAAATCTGCAAATGATTTGTAACAAATATTTTGTTAAGAACAAAAAAATTATAAAATAACCTCTTTATTTGACGTTTTGTCTCCCAGATACGAGGCTGTTTACAATTATTTTACTATTGACTTTTCGACTTCTCGATCGCAAGTCGTTTTCAATGAAAATTTTTAAAATTTTCCTGTGGCCTATAAAGAGAAACTAACTCTATGATTTGTTTAATTCTAACTACTTTTATACTTACTGAGTTATAATTCTAACTCAGAACCTGGACAATATTACATTAATATTCATGCATTTGATTAGACGAGATCAACTGTATGTAACATAATAAGATTTTTTATCGGACAAGAAAATATAGCATGGGATAGGTTTTTATTAATCCCACACTTTTCAACATATTAAATTATGGTAACATTTTCTATTCGTTCTGAGTAATAGGGCATAGAAGCTAACCCACCAAAAGATAGAAAGAGATTATTAGAGATAAAGAATATTATCATTCTAGAAAGAGATTAAGTACCAGCAAACTTGTGGAATACGCACCTCACAAATATCACCTCTAAAGCAGCAAAGCCCCCTGGATTTGCCATATGATTCGAGGCAAAATATGGGGCCTAAAACCTAAAATGATATACCGTTCAACCACCGGTCATATATAACGGTTGTCAGACCCATGATTACTTATGCTGCGCTGTTCGGAACAAAATAATGCAGCAAATGACAATAATATAGATCTGAAAAATAAAGACTCGCCAGCGTAGGAATCACAGGTGCACTGAGATCCACAGTGCCGCATTGCAGCATTAGAGGTAATGCTCTATAGTTGAGCCGCTGAAAAGATGGAATGATCATGTGAATGGCACACACTCTTAAATATTCCTCTTCCTATGTTATCACTTTTCCCACGTTTACACCGCTCAACAAAAACCAACTAACAATGTTGCTATAATATATTTATACCGTTTTTTAGAGGTTATTGATGTACATTAATTTTAAACATTTTCACAAAATTCACCAGCCGGCGAAACTGAAACACAAATCATGATACATAAAACATTTAAGTTATAGTATCATAACACAAATAATGACGGTGTAAACAGTTTCCCATAAGGTCTAGTTTCGAGCGCCTGTCGATGCCTGCATTAAGTGATCATGCGACCTTGGATTCCATGTTTTCAGCGGCCAGGGTATAGATATTCGAACTCTACATATGCATCGCTCTAACGAACAGCTTTAGGCTAACAGGGGCTCAGTATCTAAAAGCCGGCGATCTGAGATTTTAACGGTACAAAAAACCCAATCCAAGTACTTGTCATCATAAACGAGAGTGTTAAATACCAAACGACATTATTCAAATCAAAAGAGGTGTCTCATTTATACTGATATGTCAAAACACGAACGACTACGAATAGGAGTTGATAAATGTAACACTAGACCATCTATAGCCCTCGGAAATACTCCAATATTTCAAACAAAATTAATAACAATAGACTATCTAAAGAAATGCTCAACTTCAACAAAAATACTTATTGCATTGCCTCTGACAGAGAAGTTGCACTTAAGTCACTGATGTATAGAAATTGTGACCAATATCAGATTGAAACTGCACAGTTCATTAAGCAATTAAAGAAGCACAACAAAAAGGCTTTATTATGGGTGCCAAAAAGGAAAAAGGAATTCTTGGTAAATGGGAAAATATTCCAGGCAACACCGTATTCACACTGACTCACTCAGATATAATTTCTGTAAAATAGCAAAGTGTACATAGAGAGATAGATTCAAAGAGGTGACTTTTGGCCTATTCTGCTGCGACCTCTTCAGACCTACTGTGGTCCTCTAGCCTGGCACTTTCCATCCATATAGCTCTTGTAAGTGTCTCACACTGACATAAAATGTGCTCTACTGTTTCTTCTTCTAGGTCACAGAATTGCATAGGTCATCATCTGCCAATAACATCAGCTTCATCTGCCTATTCAGCTTACAGTGCCTTGTTAGCAGACTTACTAAGGCTTTCGATTGTTCCTGTCCTGTCTTTGTTTATTAGGTCTGCCGTAAATTTTGACGAATGTTCTGTAATGAATTGTTTCGCCAGTCTTTGTCCTGATGAATTCCTCCACCATTTCAGAGATTTGTGTGCTATCCACTTTCTTGTAGCCATTCTTGCTACTGCCTTTGCAACGCTGCAGAAGGGTTTTGATCCAACGAACGACATTGATGAGCCTTGTTTGGCCATTTGATCTGCTTTTTCATTGCCCTATGACCCTAGTGCCCCGGTACCCAGACTACCGTAACCTTGCTACGGTCTCCTAATTTATTTAGAGTACTCACACTAGTTTAGACTTGACCTCTTCAGAATTAAATGCCTTAAGGCGCTGCTTGGCTATTTGTGAAGATGGCAATTGAACGGCACGTTCTTTTCTGCCTTTGTATTTCTCAAATAAAATCTGTTCCTCCCAGCACGGTGGCTTTAGGCCTTGTAATGCTAAGTTGACTATTTCTATTTTTTGAGTCTCCCTTGTTTACACCAATTATCAACTATATATAGATGGACATAGCAACATGCAAATTCTGCGAATATGTAGAGAGTACGCACACACAATACCTGATCAGGTAATAAACAGACCTCCAAAACGGATGATAGGTTTTCTTAGAAATCTAGATCCTTTAGACTAAAACATATATGTAGAATACAACCAAAAGTTCTTTCAGGTCGCAGCATGAATAGGTATTCGAGACCAAACGACTCTTTTGAAATCTACAATATTCTGAAAACATGTAAAATTAACACAATATGGTAAAAATACCGTGTAAGAATAAGCAACGTACAAAATGCACTAGTTTTTTTACAGGTAAAACTATAACGAAAAATTTCAAAATAATATTTTGAAAACTGTCTTCTTTCCTTAATAACAAAATACCCCGCCACTGCTTGCACAATCATTTCCAAACTAACCTCATATCTTTCTTTCTACGTCTTAAAATCCATTGGAACTGTCATGAACCTCTTATCAAAAAGTCTTGTAGTGTCATCAAGAGTTATCAAATAAAATAAATATATTGAGGACGAACCTAACAAACAATGTTGTTTATCGTAACAACATATCCAGAAAAGAATTAGGAACCTTATTCATTATGTACAAAGCAATACCATTTAAATTCCTAAAATAACCCAACACTTTCTAAATATTTTGTAGAATTTACTTATGCTCATCTATGGTCTCCTTCCAATATCTTTTCAATTTTTCTAATTGCCTCTTATTTATTTTATATAATATTTATAAACTATATCATATATATATATATATATATATATATATATATATATATATATATATATATATATATATATATATATATATATATATATATATATAACTATATTTTATATATACGTATGTATATAAGGGTTACAGTTACAGTCCTAGGCCTTAGTTTTAGGTTACATACATAGGTTAACACATGCGGCTAATCGAAGGGAATCCCTTCTTTTGCTAAGAAGTACTCTTGTTGAAAACTTTATTGTCTTTCCTTAATAAATAAATCTTTTCTCCGTAATTAATTATTTAGCTAATGGTGACCAATTAAGATCAATTTCCAATAATACAGTTGAGAGCACAGTTGTTCGAACTACAACAGATGGGACTCCTTTGATTTCGTCAATATCCCATTTTCCTTCCATACCATACTTTCCTAAAGTTACATCATAAACTTATTAAATTGTCGGTCAAGCAGATTTTAAACGTACCCATTTTAGCGACATTGGTTAAATAAATCGCACCACTCAATCAGTGGCGGGCGCAAGTGTATCTGAGTAGATGGTCCCACTAATTAAAACTTATTAGTAACTTTTCCATGGAGGTGAAAATATGTCTTTTCGCGCACATCACCATAAGAGATGTTTGTTGTAGATGGATTTAATTAATTATTAATGTTTCCGTATGTTAAATAGCGACATCTTCATGGTCTCACTATGAAAATTCTAATACGATTCAATGTTTTATTAATTATTTTTTGTTAAAAACCATTTTTAAAGCAATATTCGAAAAACTTGTAAAGTTTTTCATCTTTCAAAAACATTTAAAGGGTGAGACAATACAGAAGGATGTAAAAACGAGGTTGGTGACAATCTTCACAGTTGCATTGGAAATTTATTGTCCAAATGTACAATTTAAAATACGAACTACTAAGGAATATAATGCAGGGTAAAATCAAAGGCAGAAGAAGCGTAGAAAGACGTAAAATCTCGTGGCTACGCAATCTCCGTGAATGGTTTGGATGCAGTTCAATTGAACTATTCAGGCGCGTAACCAACAAAATTATAATTGCCAGAATGGTTTCCAATCACCGATAGGAGCGGAACTTGAAGAAGAAGAACAATTTGGAAATGAAAGACAATAATATCGATAAAATATTTGAGGATATTTATAATTGATTATACAGAGAGGAATGTCACTAATGCAGCAAATTGAAGGACAAGAAGCAGCTGCCAATAACTATACACGTATATACACTAAATCAATACTATCGACTGAAGATAGCGCATATAACTACCAAAACTTAAAAAATATGAGGAGTGCACTAAACGTTTTGCACAGAGCACCTAGCAACAGCTGCTCCACTTTAAAAATGTGATTTTCGTGAATTTTGACATTTCTTATGGTAAACATCATTGGCGGATTGAAAATTCATCACGTGGTTTAACAGGCAGCTCACATGTATTATGGACCATCTTGGCTGATGATGAAATATGGAGATACTACTATGAGCCCGAAAAGAAAAACCAAGGGTATGAGTGTTTCAAGACTAGCCAAAGCCAACAAAAGTAGGTGGCGATCTCAGAGTTGACAAACAAATGGTCGCGAGTTTTTGTGGGAAAAAGGAAACATGTTGCTACGATTTAGTAAATTGTTAGAGAATGGTGGAACCGTCAATGCTGAAAGGTAAACAAGTATTTGTTTAACAGAAGTGATTGATGAGCTTCGCAAAAACAACCAGAATCGTCGCATCCTTTTGCATCAGGACAATGCCAACTCTAACACAGCTCATACAACATCCGAGTATTTGAAGACGAAAAACATCGCTTTGGTGGGCCATCCTCCATACTGTCTTGTGACTAAGTGTGATTTTGTGTGATTTCTTTGAGTTTCCGAGAACCAAAAACAAACTATGCCGTAAAAGTATTAAGACAACAGATGAGTTGGTTTAAACAAAAACTCATTTATGAGATACCTATTCGAGACTGGTATAAATGCTTCGACAATTGGTTAGTTCGAATGCAAAAGTGTATAGATCTTAAAGGTGAATATATATTTTGAAAAAAAAAAACCGCTGATTTTCCTTCTACTGTTTCTTCTATGTAGAAAGGAACTACAGCAACAATCCATTTTTATCAATTATTGTAGTAGTCAAAAATTAATTTAATTAAAATTTGAAAAAAAATCGTTACAAAAACTGGCCAAAAGATCTAAAAGATAAACAACCGCCGCGAACAAAAAATTTGGAAACACACCAAAGTATACTATTTATTAATAAACCTTTCTTGAAAAGGTAAAAAACCTCAAACCAAAATCGACATATGCATCCATTCTCAGACTCTCAACAGTCTCCACAAACAATCAAGATCAATTGCAGCCAATTTGTTCTGATATATACAGTTAAAACAACGACATCTGGCGGGAATTGAATAAATTATCAACATATGTCTTTGGAATAATTTAAAAAATGCACTAAATTTGTTGTTCGGTGGTTTGTTATGCATATTTCGTTCAGCAGTAATGTTTAGTGACTAAGTTTGTAGCGTTTCACATATTTTAATATTTATTAACTATTAGCAACAAAAAATAATATATGTTAAAGATATTCACATAGTTCTTATCTACCCAGACAAGGAGTATTATATAATACCACACCTCGACATAAACTATGGGAACTATTATGGATGCTTGGTATAGACAAATATATAAATTATTTACTATTTTTATTGGGAATTAGGCACAATTTGAATTTAAAATACGTTTATTTAATAAACTTTAAATAAACGCATTAAGTTGGATAGTACTGCTTCTACTGCTCAGTCATCTGAAAAGGTGTTGAAGCTTCACGAGCTATCGCTTCTTATTGCTAAAGAAAAGAAGTGCCATATTATTGGAGAGACGCTTGTTAAACCGTGTCTATTAAAGACAGCTGATATTATTCTTGGAAAGCAGAGTAAGCAAAAGTTATCTCAAATGCCTCTTTCTAACAACACTGAAAAGTCGCATTGATGATATGGCCGAAGACATACAAAACCAGGTAGTTGATGCAGTAAAACAGTCGCCATTTTTTACTATTCAGCTGACGAGAGTACAGACATAGCTCAATGTTCTCAGTTAATTGTTTATGTTAGACGAGCTACTCTTTTCTACAGAGTTAGAGACCACCACAAAAGCTATTGATGTTATGAAAGCTGTGTCAGACTTTTTTGACAAACATCTTGGCAAAAACTGTTCGGTGTATATAAGGATGGCGTGCCTTTAATGTTTGGTTCACGCTCAAGCTTTGCGCATTTAATAACAGAGAAAAAGACCGATGTGACTGGGATACACTGTTTTATACGTCGACAAGCCTTGGCAGCAAAAACCCTTCCAAATGAACTCAATATTGTGTTAAGGTTTTGTATTAAAGTAGTGAATTACATAAAAAACAATGCGTTGAATACTCGACTGTGTAAAACTCTTTGTGAAGATTTAGGAAGTGATCACAAAACACTTCTATTTCATACAGAAGTACAATGGCACTCAAAAAGAAACATGTTGGCAATATTGTTTGACCTTCGAGATGAAGTAATCACCTCCTTGGAACATCAAAAGCAAAATGAACTAAGCGTGGCCTTCAAAAACATTGTACCGAAGTAATATTGGCTTATTTGTCAGACATCTTTGACTCGTTGAACAGCCTTAACCTAAAACTGCAGGGTGGAGTCTCAAACATGCGATCAAGATGTATATTGAGAAATTGCAACTTTCGAGGCGTAAAATATCAGCAAACCCCAGCAACTATTCAAATTTTTATAAAGTAGAGTCAATCTTCGAAGAAACAAGCTTCAAGGACATTTATGAGGGATCGAGTTTGAAAATCCAAATATCAAACCATTTGGAGAGTCTAATTGAAGAGTTCTAGAAATCCTTCCCAAAAACTTGTGACGATAGTATTTACAGAATGTCAACGGACCCATTCCGTGTCAACATAGATTCCCTGCCTGAATCACTTCAAGAAGATGCTTTGCAAATAGAACATGTTTTCTCTGTCAAATACCACTTTGATATAATGGCTAAAATTCATTTTGGTTCAAATATTTCAAAGTATATCCTAGTGCATCACAGGAAGCTATTCGTTTATACTTGCCTATTTCACGCGCCTATTTATGCGAAAAAGCAATTTCAACACTTAATTACAACAAAGTATCGGAATAAACTTGATAGGCATACCTACTAGTAAAGAAAATGCAAGCCCATCCATCTCACTAACCAACCTAATCTATTTTTCTTTTATTAATAATTTTTGTATTTTATGAAAACTGATATTGTTGTATCTTATGGCAGTATAAATAAATGTTTTGTTTTGAATGTAATATTTATTTGTTTTTTTTGTTTTGTTCCTTAGCCCATACAATTTATTGTTAAGGTGGGGAAGCTTTCATTTCAACAAAAGGTGGCGTAGTACAAAAAAGTTTGGGACGCCTGATTTAAAATATTCAATGGGTGAAATGCAGAGGTTTGATCGGCCAATTATTGGTAAATGTAAGACGTCAACTACTTCATTAGTTTATTAGAATATGTTTCGCTTTTTTATTTTTTAAAAGCATCCTCAGTTGTCTACAAAAAGTAATGATGTAAGAATATAAGTAAAAAAGGAACAGATTTCATACTTACAAAACAATTTGTAGGTCTTTTGTGATGTTATGAAAATTATACGATAACTTAACATTAAAAATACAACAAACTAAAAACGAAAAAAAAAACGCAAGAAAAACTGAATAAGAGCACTAATGTTAACGTTAATTTAATTTTTAGGTGATTTTATTTTGACTGATGTCTTCATTGGGATGTGTCAAAATAAAATTACCTAAAAATAAGGAACACTAAAATGTGCATTTTTTTAGTGCTCTCATTCAGGTATTTTTGTTTTTTTTTTTTCTCGTTTATTTTGTTGTATTTGTTATCTTAGGTTATCGTATAGTTTTCATAACATCACAAAAAACCTACATATTGTTTTGGTTCGTTTTTTATTTATATTCTTACATCAATACTTTTTGTAGAGAACTGAGGATGCTTTTAAAGAATAAAAAAAGAGAAACGTATTCTACTAAACTAACGAAACAGTTGACGTCCTTCATTTGCCAATAATTGACCGATTAACTTCTTCATTTGAACCTGTTGAGTATATTTTAAATTTAATTAACGTTCGTACTCTTTGCAATTTATATATATATATATATATATATATATATATATATATATATATATATATATATATATATGCAAGAACTGGTAAACTTATATACCTGAACTATTAACCTTGGATAATAAATTATCGGAAAAGGAATTTCCTTAAATTTAGTGACACCAGACAACTATAAATTTGCGTCAAATGGTAGGAAAGCCCAGAAAGATTTTGCCGAATCGTGGTTGCAAGAGTTCAAAAGAATTGATATAATGAGCATTTTTGTTACAAAAGGTAAAAGTACATATAATATAAAAAATGATTCAGAAAAAAACAAACAAAAACATTTATATTTCCTCATAGTCCAGTAGTCAGGGACGAAAATGCTACTGAACATCTAAAAATCATTGAAACAAGCTGAATTTTGCTGAAAATGTCAATTTTGGGACAACAAAAATTATGCGAAAAAGTTTGCCGCTTCTACCCTCGGGCTTTCCTCTAAAACTTCCTCTCGTAGGGGGAAAACATTGATTTACCAAGAATCTGTACGCCGTAGAAAAAAATGTTTCAAACAAGAAATGTGGCTTTTTTTTATTATATATGTATGCTTATTTACAATCTATATCATTACAGAGTATTAAGTAAATGTGTTACAGGTTTTGCGCGTGAAGGAGAGACTTCCAATGATGTCTCACCTTATTCTACTTTGGTTTAGTTTTGAAGTAGGTCTTGGGGCCAGGTTCTATCTAGTCATCTTGTGGCTGGACCATTGTTGAATAGTTCCCTTACTAGCTCATTTTTTTGGTGAATGGTAAGTTCATTTTGTGACTCCATGGCTCGATGGATTTCTTCTCTGATGAAAGGCATCTTTAAGTCGTAGTGGAGTGTTTGATTACTTATGTACCATGGTGCATCCACTATCGATCTTAGCACTTTAGACTGGAATCTGTGTAGTCCGTAGAACCAGATAGGTTTGAATATGGCTTTGTATAGAAGAATTTTGTTTTGGATGTTGATGCCACATTGATGCGTCTATACAAGCTTGTCGGTTGCATTCGATTTAAATTCAACCATTATTTCCTTTTGACTTGTGTTGTGTGAGTTTCGTACGATTTTTAAATTTAACTTTCTGATATAGTTCTTCAAATTGGTTTTCGGGCTTATGTAGATGATTCCTATAAGCTTTTGGATCTTCAGTTACCATTTTCAGCATTAACGTTTGTGATACCCGTTTTTCATTTCGCCGCATCATCCATGGTCTAGTCCACCAAAGCCGACGTCTTCTTTGTAGTCTTCTCACATCGATCCATACGATTTCATTTGCCGACATTTTGAAATCAAAGTAATAATTGAAGCGTCTATAATATGTATGCTTTTCAATTTCATTGAACAACGTAATTGAATCATCCACATTGTTCAACCGAAATGAATAATGTATTTCCTTCTTTAGAAAAAAATGTTTACTAGCTTCAAAAGTGTATATCAGAGATATCCGCACAGAACATACATCCTTTAAAAAGAGGATTCGAAAAACTTTTAAACCGGTTTGTTCCTTCGGGCAATGTGCAGTAAAAACCATTAATACTAACAAGGGTTTTAGCATATGAAAATGTATTTCGAGTTATGGTACATGTGATAGAGAATCCACAAATAAGTACGTGCCAATTGAGCAATAATACAGAGTTAAGTGCAACGAAAGCTGGAAGAATAAAAACAACAAATTTTGCCGATTTAAAATTTAGTTGCATTAAGAGTTAAATGAAAACGATTTTCAAAGAAGAATTAATTTTTGTTTATGAAGTAATATATACCTATTTTCATTCTTCCGGTATGTTACTACACAGTAAGGTAGAGTATCAGTAAACGAACTATAATAGTATGTAAAAATTAAGATAATGAGTCTTTTCAAAATTTTGTCGGGAGCATACGCCCAAAACTTAAGCCACTTGTTACAATTTTTATGTGATATTTAGGGTAAACAATAGTAAGTTTCCTTCTAAGAAAGGGTACCTTCTAACTAGCTTGTTCACCAAATTCATTTATCACCAGGCCAATTTCTAAACTAAGCTTCATTATTATAGACATTAAGCGGTTAATGAGCCAGCAATTAGAACGATGACAAATAAATTGTCGGCTTCAATGAACTAAAATTAACAAGCGATATTGCTTTCCTAGGCCTCAATAATAGAACTTTATATGATAAATTTTTATGATCTCGATTTAGAATGAATTTATTATCGAGCGCCTTGAGTATCAATGATAAGATATTGATATATTACTAAAACGAGCGAATATACGAAAACTATAAAGTAGCGAATATGCAACCTATATTTTAGCAGACATTTAGTATCGGTTCAAGGTATACTAAATAATTCAGTAACCGTTGGAATATCTTTCAATCCGTCAAAATTTCGGTTTTAGGCTTAGGTTAGCATCATCTTTTATCATTATGAAAAGTAAAATTATACAATGTATTTACATTATCATTAATAAAAAAAATGTTGTCGAATGACAAAGCAAGGAATCTTAATGGGGATTTGATAGGATATTAACCAATTAGTCTTAGTTATTTTGTCTTATACGGGGGTGGATTGATATAAAACTAGCCTTTGATAGAAAAAACAAGTTTTTTGGAATTAAATCGATTTATTTCTCAACATAGTCCCCTTTTAGCTCGATACATTTAGTAAGACGATGTTCTAATTTTTTTATCCCATCCGAGTATAGTACTTTTGCTCGAGCTCTTCAAAAATAGGCCGAAGTTTCAGCGACGACTTCATCATTTATTGCGAAACGGCGTCCTCCGAGCCATTTTTTCAGGTTTGGAAACAGGAAAAAATCGCTGGTGGTAAGATCTGGGGAGTACAGTGTTCGATCAATTCATAGCCCAATTCGTGTAATTTTGCCATGGCGATGGCCGATCAGTGAGCCGGTGCATTGTCTTGGTGGAAGAGCATTTTTTTGCGTTCTAAACCGGGGCGTTTTCGACGCAATTCGGCATCGAATCGATCCAATAATGCTGCGTAGTACTCACCATTGATTGTTTTTCCTTTTTCCAAGTAGTCGATGTGGATGATGCCCCTTGCATCCCAGAAAACAGTTGCCATCATTTTGCCGGCCGAATGTGCACTCTTTGCCTTCTTCGGCGGCCCTTCGCCGCGTTTGTGCCACTGTTTCGACTGTTCTTTGGTTTCCGGTGTGTAATAATGCACCCAGGTTTCATCAACGGTGATAAATCGGCGAAAAAAATTCCTTCACACGTTTTTGTATTTGATCGATTGTCAGAAAACGCGGATGAATGACACTCATCGCGCGGATAACTTTTTCATGTCCAAATGATGGTGAATGATGTTGTGTACGCGTTCGTAGGAAATGTTTAGGACCTCTATTAACTCGCGGAGCTTAATTCGACGATCTGCCATAATCAGTTCATGGACTTTGTTGATGATTTCCGGCGTGGTGACTACATTTGGCCTACCAGGACGCTCATCATCAAAAACACTCGTACGACCAGGAACAAATTCAGCTTTCCAAAATTTTACTGTTGCTAACGAAGGTGCAACCTCACCATAAACTTCGTCCAGTCGGATTTGATTTGCACATTCGTTTTACCCTTTTTGTGGAGGAACTTAATCACCGAACGATACTCGACTTTTTCCACTTCTCCGAAAAAAGAAAATTTGCTTGCTTTTAACAGCTGTAAAAACCAAACTAATTGTTTTTAAAACTTAAAATTTTGATAGACGTCATGTCATGAATGGCAAATGTCAACACCGAAACCAATTCGGTATCAAGTAGCGCCATCTATCAAAGGCTACTTTAATATCAATCTATCCCCGTATATTGACCCCGGTTAAGTTAGGATATTCCGATGGTCAGCAAACTCGTCATCCAAAAGAGCCAAATATAAACAACATAGAATTTATTTCCTCCTTATCTGTAAAAATGGAAATCCGGCAGCGTTTTATATACATATTCATGTAATGATTCACGGCTCATTTTAGGAGAATGATTGATTTCGCCTATTTCATATAATACAGATTTCAGTGTTTTTGGAGTCCCATTTTTAAAGATAGAAGAATGTACAGTTCTACGGAGGATATTTTTTTGAGTTTCATTCAACTTAATACGTTTTCGTCCCCAGAGATTTGTGTTTAGGATTTTAAAACATCAGGTCGATTTTCTTTCGCACACAATTCGTACCACTGTATTCGCCACTGATAATCCCGTTAAAAAAGAACAACAACTAACAGCTTCTGTTGAAGGTATTGTTATTTTAGTCTTTAATCATATACCTTCTAGATATTTTTTTTTCTGTTGTGAGAAGAGTTTATGACGTAGATGCCGTGTACTTGGCAGAATGAATATAATTATTGTTTCTATGAGATGGTAAAGATATAAAATAACAACAATTTTAGGTAACATAATTTTTTTCCAATAACATGTGTGGATTTAAGAATTCAGCGAAAAGCATTAATCGTAACAAGTCACGTACCTATATTCCTATAATAGTAAGCCAAACATGAGCAAAGAGGTTCTGAAATTATTGTTTTCTTATGGCATGTTTAAGTTAAATATTGTATTTCTATGGAATTAAACCAATAGATTGGGAAACAATGGATTGTACTTTGACGTTTCGATTTTCAGACTGAAAATCGTTTTCAAAAAACATAAATTAAGAAATTATGTTTATCCTTTAAGTGTTTATCAATAATTGCCTTCTGTTACCACAAAGCGCCAATTGATAAAATATAACATTTTAAAATAATTTTTTAATTTATGTTTTTTTGTTATTGGAAATCGAAATGTCAAAACAAATGTAAAATGTAATTTTTATTACAATCAATTGTGGTTTAATCTCATATAAATACAATATTTTTTAAACCTGAGGAAGTAAGAAATTCACGAAATGAGTTCATAATTTCATTTTTATATGATGGGGAAAACGGGAATGGGACCAGCGCGATGGTTACGCGAGTAATATTGAGGCAGTATCCTGAACAAGAGATTTAAGACCAACAGGCTATAGGTACCAGTCCACCAGGAAATACCTTTAAAAGATGACAGTATAGCTGGCAAGCGACGACGTCATAGCTGGCAAGCGACGACGTCACAGCTGGCAAGCGACGACGTCACAGCTGGCAAGCGCCGACGTCACAGCTGGCAAGCGACGACGTCACAAATACTATTACAGTCTTAAGATCGCAGATGAAGAGGCCTAAGACCTAATATAAGAAGAATAATGTCAATTTGTACAATCATCTTGGTTGCATAAGTTGTGGGTATTTATTCGAATTAAGAGTAACTTCTTTCTATTACCATTTTGTTAACTTTCTGATAAAATATACAGGACTCATTAGGCTCTTGATTATGTCCAAAAAAAATAAGGCTAAAAGGAACTGATAACGTTAAAGTGGTTTTACTGTTTCATATGGTCAATGGACGCCCAAATATGAAAAAACCGCGGAGTGATACCATTTAAAGGTAAGTGTGTTTTTGAGTAAGGTGTGAATTAACCTCTAAGCACTAGGGTGCATTTTAAGTGAATTCTATACAGTTTTCGTACATATACATCTACAGAAAAGTTGTTCAAAATTAAATTTCCTATTGAAATGTCACCTCTTAAAGCCAAAAATATTTTTTTTGACAAAAATATACACGAAAACACGTGAGTTTTCTTTTTTCTCTCATAAAGTTATTCCAAGGAGGTATAGGTATTGCTTTACACAAAAAAACTTCTATGCTTCCTATCTAAACGACAAAATGACGTTTGGTAGAAGTCTTTAGGATTCACAGTATCCGAGATATAATTGTTCAAAGTTCTTCACTCACACTATTTTTGGGCCATTTCGCCTATTTTTTCGCTAAATTGTTCTATAACTTTTTTCTACGCAGCTTTAGGTATATGTAACGTAATTTTGACGTTTAGATAAGAAGGATCGTTTTTTTTCTTAGTTCTTTGAATATATTTTTGTCAAAAAAAAAAAATTATTTTTGACTTTAAAAGGGGACATTTCGATAGGAAAATTAATTTTTAACACTTTTTCTGCACATGTATATTTAGGAAAAGTGCATAGAATTCACTCAAATGCACCCTAGTGCATAGGGACTAACTCACCCCTTTCTCAAAAACGCACCGTTTTAAATGGTAGCACTCAGTGGTTTTTTTATAGTTGGGGGTCCATTGACTATATAAAACAATAAAACCCCTCGTAACGTTGTAGTTTGTTTCTTAAGTACGTAATCAATAGCCTGCATGTGTACATTCCGCTCGGCATAAAGCATTTGGAGAAACGGAGAGTGGAGAGATGTCTATTGTGGATATGTGGAGAGAGGTCCGACTGGAGGGGTGCTGAATTTCGTACAGGTCTTAGTTCTGATTCTAAAGATTGCGAATGGTTATACTACTATTTCCCGATCAATCAACACCGTTTTTGCCGTCTTCTCCTACTAGTTACGATGATATCGGGTGTGATAATTACACGAAATTAATTTAGACTTCATTCCATTTTAGGATCAATGGCAATCAGGTGTGATGAATAATTATACTGAAGCATCATCTCTGTCATCAATCAACCCAAACTCTTTCGACCATAATGGCAGCGGCAAAAGACATTAATCTTTTGCATTTTGAGAACGATATCCGAAGTGGAAAAAGAAACGTCAAATAAACTTAATTTGAAAGTAAAATTGTAGCTTATTCCCAACAAAAATAGTAAACGGCAGAAATTTATACTATAGAAAATTGATACTATGAAACTAAAGTTGTCGGAAAGCAAGTGACGAAAAGTATGGAAAAATAAAAATAAAAGGAAAACCGAGAAAAAATGAGAAAACCGGAGGAACTGAAAAAGAAGGATAAAAAATCTCTGGGGATATTTGAGATAGAAGATAAACTGACAATAAAATCTTGCATTAAAAAGCAATGAAACGTTTGAAAGTAAGTTTGAAAAAAGTAAATTTATGTCTAGACATTGAATCAAGTAGGCACTAGATGAAACTCAATTGTTCAAAGTGCTGCCGAATTCATTTCGTTTTAAATTGTTTAGTGGATACTTATTAGAGCAACACGCCACTCAGATGTTTTTCGAAAGTAGTGTAAAATATAATAGTATATTTATATACATTTAACATTCAAAGCGAATCTACAATTTTGAATTGGAATTCGCACGTGAATCGAGTCAACCGATGGATGAGTGGTATAATGAGAGATAATATATCATTCATCGATCCCTACCGGAGCGTTTAAGATGCTAGAAATAGCAAATCGTTTCAAATGTTCCTTCGTCTTCTCTATGTGCCGTATCAAATTATCCAACCTTGGCGATCGTCATAGCGAAACCATCATAATTTTGCCATATGGAAAAATTTCTTACGTTTACCATAAAATTGATTTTCTGCGTACATCCCTCTTCTGACATCGATCCCTCTAATATATCGATGTCCTCTCCATATAGGTATAACCAAAATAAACTAATGGATTCCTACATTTAATAGTTTTTATGTTTTTAATGTCGTTGTAATTGTACAACGATTTTAGTTTCAAATATCCGCTGGTACACATAGAGTATAAAGTCAATATTTAACAAATACAAAAACAACAATGGCATTACTATTGTAGTTACTAATAGTATATTAAAACAAAAGAGTAAATACTCACCATCTTTGATCAGTTCATCTAGATCCATAAGATTCTCCAGATTCTCGAGTATATGGGAAGCGACTTCTGCCTTCGACTCGAATTCTGCCAGATTGTCGAGTTCATCGTTGAGTTTGATGTCTAATTCGAATGGGGTCGCATTGTAGATAGTGGCGTCGAGAAGAGCGGCCTCGTCATAGTCTGACGACGGCGAGGCCGGCTCCTGTTTCCATACCAGCACAGAACTCATTGTGGAAGAGGACGGTGCTGCTTACGGTACTTGATTCGGAAAGACTTTCCAATAAGTGTAAAGATAGCGATGGTGCCGGAACGGCAATAAAAGAAAAAGGCGCCATAATGGCTCTGAAAAAAAAATAACAATAAACAATTATTACCAATGCCACGAAGGGGTTTAGACATTATACAAATTGTCTTATGTAAGAGAGTGATTCCAAGTCAAAACAGTATTCCCACCTACACCTAAATTTTACTCCAACTAAATGTCGCTCAAATAGCGCTGCCAGTCGATTCGAAAAATTTACCTCGACATCTTTGTTTTGGAACATATACTTTAGTCTTTGTTTCTATGTAAATTACCGTAACCAAGAGTCCAGACTGTCTTTACACTTTTAAAGACATTATGTACGGAAAGTATACAGGGATGAGTGCCTTAAGAACCGGCAAAATAACGCAAAAGATAGAAAACATAATACGTTGTGAAATAAAAAGAGATGCAAGTAGTAGAGGTGAGAAATTATCGATATAAACCTATAATTTACTTTACATTACATTAGATCTATCGAAAGTTTCCTACCTTTAGACGTTAGCTTATGAGCTGGTCGACTTTAGTCATAGTAATACGTATCACGTAATGCAAGTAAAAACAGTTCAATTACGAGTATGTTTTTATCCAAAATTAAAGTATTGATCAATAATAAACTGTGATTTGAGACGTCGCATACACTCTTCTCAATACAGAATTATCATAGCTTGTTATTCTGTATTTATCAAATTACTACTAATTAAACTGTTTACTTACATTTGCTTTATTGCCTTCAATCAGTTTTTACTTTATGCGAAATTAAAAAAATGTTAATGTTCGACGTCATACTAGTAATATTATGACTGAAGTCAACTAGCTCATAAGCTAAAGTCTAAAGGTGGGAAACTATCGATAGTCCTAATGTAATGTAATGTAAATTAGAGGTTTCTATCGATAATTTCCCACCTCTACTACGTTCATCTCTTTTTATTTCACAACGTATTATGATCTTTTGCGTTATTTTGCCGGTTCTTAAGGCACTCATCACTGTATAGAATGATATCTTGTTTTAGACGGATTACCAAAATGCCACCAATAAATGAAAGCAATAGGACGATTTACCAAAGAAAGAAATGTTTAACTCAAATGGAAGGACAAATAATGGAAATTCGCTAGTGACATAATGAAACTAGACGACATTGTATGAACCGTAAAATAATAAAAGCCCTACTATAGGTTACAGACAGACACAGCGGTTTTAACCCTTGGTTTATTGAATGGATAGCGTTTTAACACGTTAAGGGCCACCATGTTAAAAATAAACGCAGTTCTGGAGGCCACTATGTAAAATTTATAAATATGTATTAAAAATGCCCTACTTAACTGTGTCTTTTATAATTTATATGTTATAATGTTATTTTCTCATAAAAACATTGTTGTATCGAAATGGATACAAGTGGCCCATTTTCATAAATTAACGCTGTTTGCCACTTGTATCGATTTGGATTCAGCATTATAAACTATAAAAAGGAGACCTTACGTTCAAAACAGAAAAAATAATCCTGAAGTTGTGAAAGCAAAGTTAGAGGAGTATCAGTCTACAAGTTTACAAAGCAACACAGGTTGTACTGTTTTAAAATGGAAGGACAAAAAAGAGTCTTGGTGATTTCAAGAAAACACAGCAATGCAATGGCTCCTGTAAGAAGACCTGGGCCCTGATTCTAATTGAGATTTCGACTCAAAACATGTCGAAATTAATATGGCGACGTCGAAATGCGACTTTGCGAACCTTGTGGATTTCAGCTGAACTAACCAAACGACGTCACTAAATTTCGATTTATCGAAATTAATTTCAACTTCAAGAAAGTGGTTGAAATTTAATTTCGAGTCGAAATTAATCTGACATGACTGACTGGACTGGGAGAAGTGAACTTAGGTTCAGTTTAGGTAGGCGGTGTTTTGATCCTTGCAAGGAAAACTGAGGCAAAAAGTATTAATATGGCTGTGTTTTACGGACATTTGCTAGTTTTGGAGGAATTAGAGAGGATAGATATCCGACGCTCATAACGGAGGATAAGAAGAATGTTACGGGATACTCAAAATTCTTTTTCACTAAGTGATGCTCAATTTAGGCAGCAATTCCGGCTTAATAAACAAGCTGCAAATTATTTAATAAGGGTATTAGAACCATATTTGGAAGAAGATGTTTATGCCTCTAGGATACCTAAAATGTTAAGGGTTAGTATTACTAAGCTGCAGTAAATTTAAAAATATATTAGAATATAACCACTAAGTCAAATCTTAGTGGTTATAACTTAAGGATCTCCCACATCGCCTTTTTTTTTTCTTGCCATCTTTTCTTTCAATTCAAAATATAATTGAGAATGGCCACTATTTATGATTTAACAACTCAAACAAGAAAAAAAAGACGTTCACGTAACGTAAACAAAACAAACATTCAACAAGCGTAGTGCAGCCAATAAACAACAGGGCCAACCCAAATTTTCAGCAGTGTCAAAATGATAAAGTAAATATCCCCAGTTTTAACTACAATCGAAATGAATCAGAATCGCTAGCGATTGCGACTGTCATGGCGTAGTCGCTTTTAAATTTCGACATCGAAATGAAATAGAATCAGGGCCCTGGCGAGGAAATAGAAAAACCGATAATAATTTTAGAGTACAATAAATGTAAAGCCTTTATCGATCTTTCTGAAGGCATATTTTACTAGTTCACGAAAAGGAACAGGAACTACGTTAATAAATGCGTATTGTGTACATCAGATGGCAACGAAGAACAAAATGTCCATTACCAAATTCAAAGAACAATTTGTCACTCAACTTTTGAACGAAAATTTTACAAGACCTTCTCAGCCTAATAACATCAACGGAAATCATATTTTAGTGGATGATAATAAAAAAAGATGTATGGCTTGCTACGAAAGGCTAACATACAGATTGAACGAATTTAAAACGGAACATACGAAATCAATGTATTTCGGCTCAACTCCGCTCTAGGTGATTGGCCAACAAAAGGTTGTCAAATAATTATATTATAAAAATCCAATACTTCAGCGGGCTGCTGGATTCTGAATTCATTCAAGAACAGGTCAAAACTCCACCCAAATATTTTGCGTAGAATCACTGTGAAAACTAGACTACACAAGCAGTTATTATGCTGTCAAACCACTTATCGCTTCCTTATAGTCCAAGAGATAGAGCCGAAATTTTGAACTGATCAGTAATATGACATTTCTCTATTGGAATATATTTATTGTAAATGGGTTAAGACTTTGCCTTACAGGCGGACGCCCCTCGTGGTACAGGGGGTGGCTATAGAGGGATGAAGTTGTAATTTTTTTCAGAAAAATTAACGATCGATAATATGGCTGAAAATTTGCCCAGAGTAAGATCTTGGTATAACCAGACGAAATCCCAAAGGGCGGACGCGAGAGTGGATACATAAGGGGTGGCGGACAGGGGTGAAATTGCAATTTTTTGGGGAAAAATTAACGATAAGTAATATGCCCGCCATTTTCATGGCTCATTATTTAGCCCCTAAAAACTCTAAATCCAAAAGGGCGGACAGCTGGGTTGGTACAGAGAGCCATAAAACGGGGTCAAATGTACCACTTGCCTGCGCATTTTAGGTCTCGGTAACAATTTTCAAACTGATTTTATTATGATATTTTTATAGCGATTGATTTGAAAATTTGTATGCTCAGTTCTGTTACTATTCTGAGAAGCGTCAAGTAGAGTTTTCCTCAAAATTTTCCAAAAAAATTTCCGTAAATGAAAATTTTCGTAATTTTTTTAGGTAAAATCTAATTTATAGAATCCTTTCGATTTTCTGTAAGTTATACCATGATTTTTTCCAAAAATTTTCAAACGATTTTTACGATAAGAAAAAAAAATTAGAAAAACTTTTCTAAAACATTTGATAAAACTCTACGTCATCGTCTGAATCTTTTATAGAATATTTTGTAGTTTTAAAATGATATTATGATAATGTTTTTTTTTTCAAACTAAAATCATATTTACTTTACAAATTTTTACAAATTTTTAATTGAATAAATGTTTGATATTTGATATTTTATTAAATTAAAGTAATTTTATAATGTTAACTATTAAATATTTTTGGTATAACAAATAGTAATTTTACTTATTTTTTATTACAATAAAAAGGTTTTTAAATTTATATTGCATAAATAATGGTTGTTCAGATATAAGAAAAATTTGATTTATTATTACATTAATAATCAAATACAAAATATATTATTTCTATTTATCAATAGGTAAAATTCAATTTGTAGAATTCCTTTAACATTTTACAAATAATTATTAATAAAAATCAATTTAATAGTGGAATTATCAATTTTTTAAGCTTTGAAATTTACTTTGTACTTAGATATTTTCAATATTTTTTTTAACTTTCAAATTGATTGAATTTTTTTTCATTAGTTAATTATAATTTTACAAATTCTGTTTGGACAATAATTTTGCATCATTATTATTTTAAAATATTAAAATAATAATAATGAGCGTTCCATTTAGATCAGTAATTCTAGACGCATGCGCTAAATGTAATAAGTATCAAGATGCTTTTATCCAACTTGGTGAAACTGACTTCGATTGTAATGAAGTTTTTGAAACCTTAGAAACTTTCATATGTCACTTATATGGAACAGGACTAACGAGAACAATTCCAAAAAGAAAAGTAAACGATGTCAGATTTTCACTATTTAACCGGCAGTATAAGTTGAATGATATGAACGAGCCTTTTTAAAAAAAAACTAAAAAATTTCGATGCTTCAAGCTTACCACCATGTCAAGATGAATTACACCAACATCTACTGCGAGCCCATTATATTTCAAATATTTGGACAAATGCTCATAAAAAAGTACCAACAGAATTGATTGTTGAAGAACATGGTTGAGAGTTTGAAGATGAAACATATAAATTCAAATGGTTTAGTGGACCTTAGATGCCAGAATCAATTCGAGAAGTAGTGATTGAAAATGAAGCAGATAATGAATGTGATATTATTGAAAGTGAAAGTGACGAAGATGATGAATGTGATGACATCAGTGAGAGTGAGAAAAATGACGAAATTTTTAAAGTTTTTCTAAATTTTTTTTTCTTATCGGAAAAATCGTTTGAAAATTTTTGGAAAAATTCATGGTATAACTGACAGAAAATCGAAAGGATTCTACAAATTAGATTTTACCTCAAAAAATTACGAAAATTTTCATTTACGGAAATTTTTTTGGAAAATTTTGAGGAAAACTCTACTTGACGCTTTTCAGAATAGTAACAGAAGTGAGCATACAAATTTTCAAATCAATCGGTATAAAAATATCATAATAAAATCAGTTTGAAAATTGTTACCGAGACCTAAAATGCGCAGGCAAGTGGTACATTTGACCCCGTTTTATGGCTCTCTGTACCAACCCAGCTGTCCGCTCTTTTGGATTTAGAGTTTTTAGGGGCTAAATAATGAGCCATGAAAATGGCGGACATATTACTTATCGTTAATTTTTCCCTAAAAAATTGTAATTTCATCCCTGTCCGCCACCCCTTATGTATCCACTCTCGCGTCCGCCCTTTGGGATTTCGTCTAGTTATACCAAGATCTTACTCTGGGCAAATTTTCAGCCATATTATCGATCGTTAATTTTTCCGAAAAAAATTACAACTTCATCCCTGTATAGCCACCCCCTGTACCACGAGGGGCGTCCGCCTGTAAGACAAAGTCTTAACCCAGTTACAATGAATATATTCCAATAGAGAAATGTCATATTACTGATCAGTTCAAAATTTCGGCTCTATCTCTCCGACTATTAGGCAAGCTTCTCTTTCCTTTAAAGGAGACAGATAGTTGAACGATATTTTATACAATGTCTATCACCGGGTATGGATTTATTTTTGTCCAAGTTTTATATTGGTCCACTATTTCAAATGCAGTTCAAACAGACATATATTAAATTGTATGTTCCGTTTTAAATTCGTTCAATCTGTATATCCACGATTGGAAATATGCCCAAGCCAAATCTTCGCAAACTCGCCACAAATGTAGTGATTGTAAAAAAAATTATTGTCTCAAATGTTTTTTTATTTCTCATAAATCCGAACTGTTAATGTAATAACACTCATTAAAGGAGTTTTTATTAATAGCTACTAAAAATAAACATGTTATTTTTGATTTAAATTAATTATATTTTATTTTTAACAAAATGTGTTTAATTATCACCTTGTAAAAAAAATCGTTAACCAAAAACAAATTTTGAACCAACCGGCTATGCTTTATAAGTCCCCCATTCCATTAAGTACAAACTCTGCATTATTTTGAATTCAGCTAACTTAAAGTGAACGTATTCCTTTGTATCCATCTGGAAACAGATGGCCAAAAATAATCAGTCATTTGTATCTAATAGGATACAAATGGCGCTTAAGGTGTTAATAAACCACGTTAAGCTGTCTTATTAAGCCTTTTGAATCATCTGAAGTACAAAACTATAAAACTGTTGTACTTCATTGGAATTTCCTTCCAAAATTTTTATTTTCATAACTCTATTACTACATACCAAAAGCACGTTAAATTTCCACATCGCCTATAGTACATTTGAAAATGATTGATAGCACAAATTTAATTACACGTGAGATAAAACTCAATATAACATCATAAAAAAGTGTCGGAGATTTTCTAAAATAAAATATTCAGCATTTTTCTGAAAATGTTTGAGTTTTACCTAACATTTTTAAACATACCAATTTAGTTCAATTCTTGTTTTAAATTTTGTATTCATTTTAATCAACAAATGATATAAGTACGTAATCTCTGCAGGTACAAAATATTTACAATTTCCAAAAAGGAGAGAGTCTATTTACTTATAAGTCCTTAACTTTCTTAGAAAGGATTAAAACTTTCCAGTCGGAGAAAGTATTTTCCAGATTGTGAATCATTTTAGTTTAGCACAAGATTAGCAGGTTGTGTTTGTGAAGTCCTGTATTATAATAGGCAGAATTGTTAGTTTTATAATAAAAAGCGAACCCGAAGTAGTAAAAATGTCACAAACGTCTAATTTTACTCCTGTGAAATTAAAGTGTCATTTAACCGTGCCAATGAAAACTCTAGTGTTAAATGTACATAATGTTCTTGTACATGAACATTTTACAAGCACTGTTCGGAGTATAGTTTCTAAGTGTTCATATGATCGGAGTTGGAGAAGCAACGAAAGAGTGAAAGTATTACAGAAGCACCTAAAACGTCAACTAGGAGAAAACCCATTCATATAGATGATACTGTGAAACAATCGATTCGAAGAAAAGTTAATTCATTTTATTTACAAAAAAGATTCTTACTTAGAATAAAATTTTAGTATACATTAATGAAGACGAATCTTTACCAAACATTAAAAGAGATAAATTGTGAATTAAGATTCGCTAATGAAAATAACAATAGAAAATCAGCGCTCATAGAGAAAGAAGAAATTATTTGTTGGAGGAGGTAATCTTCTAAGGGCCTCTCTTACCCTCAATCTTGCCTTGCAGAATCAACTGTAGAAGTCGGTATTTATTATTACGCATGATGTGGTAGCACCACATTTCAAATGCCTCTAATCGTTTTATGGCATCTTCTGTAAGACTCCAGCTTTCTACTCCATAGAGAAGGGCACTAAAGACGTAACATCTAAGAATTCTTATGCGTATGTTGATACTTAAAGATAGGTTGCAGAGAATCTTCTTAAGGCTGTTAAAAGAGCTTCTGGCTTTTTCGCTTTTTTAATACGAGTTTTTATTTCGTAGCTGTGATCCCAAGTATCCTTAATATTGCAGCCCAAATAGCATATTTTTCCACTCTTTCTAACGGTGTATCGCCTATTGTAAATTGGGCGTTTATGTTGGTGTTCTTACTAATGATCATTATTTTTGTCGTCTTGCAATTTAGTTTTAGGCCGTATTTGTTACATGTTTCTACAACGTTATCCATTATCCTTTGAAGCCCCTGTGCAATATCTGTCAGCAATACTGTATCGGCTGCATATCTAATATTGTTTATAAGTTGGCCATTTAAAGCAATCACATCTTCTGATTCGTCCAAGGCATCTCTAAAGATGTTTTCAGAGTATATGTTATCAGGTGTTCTTCTAATTTGGTGTATATGCGCGAGTGAATGATAGTAAGAAGTACTTTAAGTACATGGCTCATCAAACTAATTAATCTATGTTCTCCACATTTCATAGCGTTGGCTTTTTTAGGAAGTGGAATGAATACTGATAGTAGCTAGTCTTTTGGTAAGTAACCAGTATCGTAGATGTTGTTGAATAGCTTCGTAAGAGCTGTGATTTGGTGTGCATCTAATAGCTTTAAAATTTCACCATACACCTCATCAGGTCCTGGTGATTTATCATCTTTAATCCGCTTAATGGCCAGTTGCTTCTTCGTTGGTTATTTCTGAGTCGCAGGGATTGTTTATTTCAGTCGGACTTCGTGCTGCATCTTCGAATAAGTCTTGCATATTCTTTCCATCTTCGTAATTTATCTACAATGGTAGCCAAAATCTGGCATTTAATGTCTACAACTATGCCTGTATTGCGTTGTTTTCTGGTGCTCTGTACCTCTTTAATTTTTTTGTGCATATGGAAATCGTCTTGTTTGCCTTATAGTGTTTCAATTTCCGTACATTTCCGTACGTCAGCCATGCTCCTTTTATGTCCTGTAGTGTAGACTTATGCAACTTTTTCTATTCGTTGTCATTTCTACCTTTTAATTTTTTTCGCTCTTCCATCATGTGCAATATTTTATCTGTCATCCATTCTTGCTTCTTTTCTCGTTTTGATTTTAGATATTCATGCGAAATTGTGGTAATACATGTCTTCATTTCGTTCCATTGTTCTTTTATGCCTCTAGTATAGTTTATTTTTATGAACGAGAGAGTAATTAGCATAATTTTAACTGGTAGCTCCGACCACTCCATGGGCGTGCTCAAGATTAATTGAAAAATTACTTTGAATAATTGTAAAAAATAAATGAATTATTTCAGTGTTATAAAGTGTTATGTGTATGTAAACAAAAGTGACCTCTTTTATCACACACTATATTAGAACTGACTGGCCTACATTAAAAAGGGTTTTAAAAAATTCACATTTTTTTTAATTTTTAAAAATTACAAAAGAGAAAAAGAGTTTTTAAAACCGTCTAAGGTATGTTAAATAGATGAATAAAAATATTAATATAAAACTTACAGCTACTTGTTACAAATCCAAATCAGATTCAGAAGATGAACTTTCAGAACCAAGATTTATAATAACTGGCTCGATCATTTTATCAGTAATATTGTCCAGCTTCCACATTTTTTCCTCTTCTTTAATAGTGTGATTTACTGCCTTTTCCCAGTTTTCAGGTTTTACATTATTTACGGCCTCCAAAAACAACTGTTTAACATCATGAATTTTAAAAGTGGTATTTTTTCTTGAAACTTCACTCTTTATCTGTGCCCATACCAGTTCAATCGGGTTTAATTCACAATGATATGGTGGGGATCTAAGTACTGTCATTCCACGATTTTTGGCAATTTCATCAATTTCGTATTTTTTTAATTTTTCTTTATGAAGGGCACACAACGAATAAAGTTCCTTTCTTATAGATCCGGGATGGTACGTAATATTTTTTGAACTCAGCCAATTCTGCAAGTCTTTTTTTAACCACTTGGTTGTGGGCAGTCCTTCTATAAGTCTGGAGTGATAACTTGCATTATCCATTACTATTACACAGTTCTTAGGAAGAAGATCTATCATTTGTTCGAACCATTCTTGAAAGACATCAGCGTTCATGTCTTCATGGTAGTCACCGGTACGAGTTGATTCAAAAGTTAATAAACCACCTTCAACAAAACCGTCTGAACTGCCAATGTGTACTATTATCAGCCTGCGTCCCTTTCCTGATGGTGGGTTTAAACCAGTAGATAAGTTATTTACAAAAGCGTGCCTTTGACTTGTAACAGTTTCATCCTGCCAAAATTTATTTGGTGTATGACCCTCGTTGATCCATGTTTCATCAAGATAAAATATTTTTCTTTTTTGGTTTCTCATTTCCTTTATGGTTCTTAGAAAATGTCTTCTCCATATGACAATATCGCTTCTTTCTAATAAAATAGACTTTCTGGGATTCTTTTTCCAGCGGAAGCCTATTTCTTTTAAAAGTTTCCATAACGTACTTCGACTCATTTCTGGGTAATCCTTATCATCTCGAACTGAGACAAGAACTTTATCCAATGTTGGAAATTCTTGTCTAAAGAAGAATTCATGCACTTTCCGTCGAAGTCCTTCTTTAAAATGATATTCTATTTGAAATTTTGGTTTCCCTGGAGCATTACGTGGCATTTGAAAACTACCACATTTCTCTTCTTTAATAACTCTGTAAATCGTAGATTTCCCAACACCAAGTGTACTGCTAACTAACTCAACGGTCTCATCAACACTTTCACATAAACGTTTGTCTGTAAATGATTTAAAACAATTAAATATTAATGTTTTTTCATTAACTGTTAGAGGACCAATTTTTCGGCGTTTACACGACACTTCCAAATTTTCCATAACACTAGTATACACAATAAACTGCTCCTTGCAACTGAAGTACCTACTTTTAGTGAACTGTTAAGAATTTTGAATACGCCACTTGGACCTTCCTATATACAAAATGGAAAAACCCACTATCACATTTTCTGTGGAATAAGTTTAGAAGGTAATTATCTAGTCAATTACTGTCGTAGATTCCTGGAATTAAAGAATTAAATGTTTGATTGTTGAAACCCTTACTTCGTGGAATGCACTCATTTCAGATAAAATAAAACGTTTTATTTTATCTAAAGAATTAAACTTTATTTTGCAAATAGGTAGGTACTTATTAAACTTTTATTGGTTATATATAACCAATAAAATAAACATCTTACATTTCTTGCAAATTCATTAGTACCTGTTAACCTCCATCACTCCGACACTGGCAACCTTATTTAGGGATTAGTAACCCTCACAACTATTGTATTCTATTCTGCTCCAACCTTTATACCTGGTGGTCATACTCAATTTAAAATTGTTTTCCTATATACTTCTGTAAACTTGTTGACAAATATCTGTTTTTCATTGAGTCACCCGTATCAACAGTTTAGGGATTTGCATACATAATTTATTGTTTTATTACTCTCTCATACATAAAAATACACTATAGTGCCGTCCTATTATTTTCGCAAAATTGTTATTAATCTCTGATTTTACTTTTTTCTGGATGTCATTTTCTTTTAGTAGTCTTATATCTATCTTGGGCTTCAATTTTTTATGAATTATTTTGAGTCATATGTTGATATTTGCAACCAATAGACTATGATCTGAGAAGACATCTGCGCCTGGATATGTTTTTGTTGAGGTGATAGAATTTCTAAACCTTTTGTTTATGTTAATAAAATCAATTTGGTTTCTTATGATTTTCCCTGGGGTACCACCGGGTGCTTTCCATGTATAAAGCCTTCTTAGGTATAATTTAAAAAGTGTATTCCTTACAACCATATCCGTCTCTTGGCAGAATTGGATCAGTATTTCTCCTCTTTCGTTTATTATGCCAAGACCATATGACCACACGACATTCTCGACTTTACCTTGTCCTATTTTGCCATTGAAATGCCCATGAGATAGTAATTTCATGTTTTTTGGTCAGTTTTAGAGAGTAGTCTAGAGTCTGATAGAAATTTTCTATTTCTTCTTCAGTGGATTCTGATGTCGGTGCGTAGACCTGAATGACGTGTATATTAGAGGGACTTGAGTTAATTTTCAATAGCACAACTCTGTCTGATATGGGCATAAATCCTATTACTGCTTTAGATATTTTCCTTTTTACTATTATCGCTACGCTCTTTCTGTTGACATGAGTCTATATCAAAAATTTCATCTAACAATTGGCAAAAAGCTATAAGACTTGTCATAGCAGAGAAAGAAACATTCTGGAGACTCGATATGTTAATAGAGGAAACAATAGAACCAATTATTTCTGTGGGAAATGAAGAAACTGATAATAAGGATAATGCCTCCTTGGAAGAAGACAACTTATGTATTTAGGTATGTAATTATATATTTCTATTACTAATTATAAGTTTATATCACGCTAGTACTCAAAGTATATTTATTATTAAATTGTAAGGAAATGTACTCTAATATTTAGTACTTTTATAAAAATTAATGTGAGTAGGTAATATTGACATTTTAGTTTTTTTATATTAAAGTAAGTCATTTTTATGTTCTCCTTCACCAAGGCCTTCAGTTATTGCTTAAACCCTAGGGTTTGCTCATTTGCATTTTATGATGTATTGTATTGAGATTTGTGGGGGTGGTCATATAAAAGTCGAGTGAAAATTCAGATAAGAAGGTATCAATTATTATGTTTTTCCTGTATTGACCAACCCTGTACCTATTTAGACCTTTGCTATAAAATTTCAATGGTGTCAATCATTTTTAAATGTACTGTAGTTTGTCGACATAAATTGTTCTCCAGCAATTTTTATATGAAGTTAGTTTAATTATTCTGAGGATAAGATCACACGGGACACGTGTTGAGAAGAAAGTCAAGTAAAGGCTATCATCTAAAAGATAAACCAAAAATATGTAAAAAAATAACTAAAGATATGAAAGCATTGAGGAGAATTTTAGAAAACACATAAGTAATAATTGTAAAGCAAAACTCAGAATGTCGTCCATACAAATACATTTGCAAGCGAAAATAAACAGTTCACATATTTCATGAAAATAATGTATTTCACCCTATACAATTATCAAGCTAGTCTGCATTCTTTTACAAAAGCAATTCGAAAGTACAGAACTTGAAACAAATAAGGTTTCAGGTACGTGAAAGTAGGTAGTTCATGCCTACCATCGCAGAAAATCATGTACAAGATGATAAATTACTCTACTTCTTGATCAATCTGCACATGGCACATGGTGTCTAATCGTAATCGTTGTGTTGTACAACATGATGCAATCTCGAACACGAGATGCTACGTTGCCGCTGTTTACAAGAATTCCTGAAGCGTGAGACCTTATATGACAATTAAAGCGCGGGAAGGTGAGTGGGAAATAGTAAATTACGCCATTGCACTAAAATTATTATAATATGATGTATTTGTAGATACCTTTAGATACGGAATTTGCAAACCCGATAAAGAACAGAAATATAATTTTAAGAAATACTATGTTTTTTTGTTAAAGTTAGATTTATAAAAAGAAAACAAAAAGCTCAACTACTTACAATAACTATAGAATGCTAATAAAATATAACTGAATATATTTTGAAGGAAAATGGACAAAACCTGTTTCTGAATTTCTAAAAAGAGCTTATCTGGCTTATTTTGATGTCACTTTGGATACCAGGATAAATCTTAGGCTCCACATTTGGTACATAAAATATGCATTGAATCAATAGGAAAGAAAAAGTATCTTATTTGGAGTAACATTAATCCTGCGTTGGTGTGGTGGGGTATGATACACCCCACGCATGCAAAAAACGGAATTTCTCTCAAAAACAGCACCTTACCGCCCTCTATTGTTCAGTAGCTGTTACTAAAATATCATTCTATCGAGTAGCATTGTTATTTTCATAATTTCTTCAATACTGATTTATATAGATGTCATAATATGCCGCAAGGGTATGTCACACCCCACCACACCTCTGCCGTCAGTCAGTTTATCATTGTTGATGCTGGACATTTTTTCCGAATTTCACGTGGTTTTTTACTTTTTACTCTGGTTGTTGTGCTCAAAATTTGTTATAAAGATGTGTACTTATGAACAAGAGCAAGCGAGATTGCTAAGATTCTGGGAAGAGGTACAAAGCGATGAAGATGGGGCTATTCCTGATTCCGAAGACGAAGTGCAGTTCGACAATGTTAGTGAAAGTTCTCATGCCACAGACACAGAACAAGATGGCGACGAAGATGAAAGTGAACAAGAGAATGGAGATGATGTGAGTACATTAGGTAGATATTTGGGCAGAGATAAAGTGACTAAATGGGCCAAGAAGGTAGAAGTACGATCGGTTCGCACTAGAGCCGAAAATATAATTTCTCAATTGCCTGGCGTGAAACGACACGCTAAAGAAGCTAAAACTGCAATTGATTGTTGGAAGATTTTCATGGATGACACACTCATTGCTGATATTGTAAAACATACTAATGAGAAAATCAATTCAGTAAGTGAACGTTACAACGATGGGCACCAATACGTAGTAAAAGAGACCTCCGAGCAAGAAATCAAGGCTGTCGTTAGATTACTTTATTTGGCAGGAATTCATCGATCGTCTCGGCGAAACCTTGAAGATTTCTGGGCACGACGGCACAGAAATGCCAATATTCAAGAAAACTATGTCTCTAAAACGCTTTCAATTTCTGCTAAGGTGCTTGCGGTTTGACAATGGAGCTACGCGCGTAGATAGAATCAAAATCGATAAACTAGCCCCAATTAGAAGTGTTTTCGAAAGAGTAGTTGACAATTTTCAGTCTGCCTATACACCTGGCATGTATCTCACTATTGATGAAAAATTGGAGGCATTTCGTGGCAGGTGCCCTTTTCGGCAATACATTCCGAATAAACCGGCTCGTTATGGAATCAAAATCTTTGCTTTAGTCGATTCAAGATGTTATTATACTACAAACTTGGAAATTTATTGTGGTTCTCAACCGGATGGTCCTTTCAAACTGAGTACAAAGCCTACAGATGTAGTTTTAAGATTGATTTCACCAGTGTCTGGCAGCAAACGAAATATCACATTCGATAATTGGTTCACTACTTATCCATTAATGCAACAACTTCTTGAAGAACACCAGTTAACATCTGTGGGTACTGTCCGAAAGAATAAGAAGCAAATTCCTTCCACAATGGTCAATACAAAGAATCGAGAACAGTATTCTACACTTTTTGGTTTCCAAAAAAATACAACCTTAGTATTCTATATCCCAAAGAAAAACAAAAATGTTCTTTTATCAACACTACACCATGATGACACAATAGACGAATCTACGGGAAACGCTAGGAAGGGAGAAATAATCACATTCTACAATGTTACTAAGGGAGGGGTTGACACCGTTGACCAGTTATCAGGTACATACGACGTTTCCCGTAACAGCAGAAGGTGGTCGTTGACGGTGTTCTATGCGCTCTTGAATATGTGTGGAATTAACTCCCAAGTAATCTATAAGATCAACAATAATAACTATACACTGAAGCGTCGAAAATATTTGAAATCTCTTAGTTTGTCACTCATAGCAGATTATATGGAAGAAAGGCAACACAATCCTCGGTTGCTGAGAAAACTGCGTGAGACACCGGGCTATAAGACTGCAGATTGTGATGAACCGTTGCCTAAACGTCAGAAAGTACAAGATAGATGTGTGTTGTGCCCCATAACAAGAGACAGAAAAAGTCGCTACGTGTGTTATGATTGCAGGCATTTTGTTTGTTTAGAACATGCATGTTTCAAATGTGATACTTGCATCAACGAGGAAAGTCAGTAAATGATGTTGTTAATTGTGTTGATGTCCGTATTTTTCTTTATGTTTATTAATTTATAAGTAAATAAAGAAAAATGTGTTTTTAGAAGTCTTTAGTTTTTTTTCATTTCAGAAAAATGTAATGGTTTTAAGCTGCTATTTCTGCTATTTTTGAACTGTGCAATAAATTGTTTGAGCTGATACTTTTTCATTTTTTTTATAGTACACACTATTTCAAATGTTCAAATGAAATGTATATACTTTTAATGCAGATACTCAAATATTGAGTTTTCCAATACGTATTCTGCTATGGGGTATGTCACACCCCACCACACCAGGCACGTAAGTTTCAGGCACCACACCAATGCAGGGTTAATTTGAAGTAAACCAAGCAATCATCATGATTTTTATTTTTGCATTTTAAATAATAAACACATCAATCGGAACAATAGACAAAAATGGATATATTCTGACCTAGTTTGAGACTAGAGAGAAGGATGTTAGTATTGTATTCTGAAGAAATGCCCATTTTAACATTCAGTGGTCTAAAGTTCAACAGAAGATAACAAACGAACATCAAAGAGGTTGAGTATTTGTAATTGTATGTTTCTCATATGTTTTAATCAACAAGAACTGAAAGACTTTTTTGGAGACCTTGCTTTCAGATAAAATAATAAAAAACTTCTATACCCAGGTACTGATATTAAATTTTATCATAGAGAAGATAGATATCTAGTCTCATTTTTCTTAAGAAAATAACCTGGTTTTATGTAAAAACTCAAGAGAAGTGCTATCAAAAAAAGTAGTTAAACCAAATATACAAAATGCAAATGGTGCGGCTCCATTTTTATTGACCTTTCAAAACATTTCAGACAGTTTGAAATCTGTCCTTTTACACAATGGTAACAAAGTTGGGTCAATACCAATTGATCATTAAGAATGAAAGAGTATCTTTTACATGGACGATCTTTTATATACATTTTTGTGCAGGGATTGTATATCATGTTGGGGCTTATGTACAGCAAGCTGTCAAGGCTCTAGATCAAGATGAACAATGTTTTGGATACTTGTTAGTAAACTTCTTGGAATAAGCACAGAAAAACTAAAAGCCAGAATAGTCACTGGTCCCCAAATAATACAGCTTATTAAAGATTCACAATTCATAGCACCCATGAAAGGAAATTAAATGCTTTTTAAGTACTACATTTTATTGGAAATCATAAGGCAGAGAATTACATAAAAGTAGTAGAAAATATATGTTCCAATTTTAATATTCATGGTTGTAACCATGGGACAATAAAGTTTACTACCCCCACATTAACTTTATATCAATTTCCAGAAAACTACAATGAAGAACAGGGAGAAAGATTCCATTAGGATATTAAAACCATGGAAACTCATTACAGAGGATGATGGTATATGGTCTACTATTGCTAGAGTCTTCAGTGAGATTGTTTTGGACACCCACATGCTATAATGTCATATAAAAGGAAATTCTTTGGTGATGATCACCAATATATAAACAGACATATCTCTCATCACATCTCTGCAAGTCTTGTCAAACCATGGTGGTAAATTAGATGAGATGTAAATATTCCTGTTCATACACTTTTTGCAACTAATAACACATTAGCAGAATCAGCCAAAAGAGTTTAAGTACATGACATCTAAAACCAGGAAGTATATACAGTTATTTTAATGAACATCGCACATTTTGGCAAACAATTTGTTTTAAAATATTAACAGAATAACAAAAAAAAAAAGGTTTGTCCTGTTACTTAAAAAAACAATTATTGGTAATACCATGTATAAAGAAAATATAAGCAATATAACCAGAGGCAAAAAAATGAATAATATAAAGGCAAGTGAGCTTAACATTGCAAAAATTTGACAACCTAAGAACTTTGGATTCCATAATTCTCCAATTGAGGAAGATATATTGTTCGATTTTAATTTAAGTGAGCCCTTTCAATAAATCTATTAAGGGGGTGGAACTACCTGCATAGTGGAGATACCGAACAAATGTAATGCATAGTGTAGAAGATTTCGTTAAGAGACGAGATGTGAATTACTTAAACATAGAGGAGATAATTACTACAATATTGAGATAAGATTCGACGAACTATATTTTTGATTTTATTTGCAAGTCATACAATCAATACTATAATAAAAAGTTTCATATAAAACACTTATCGGCACTCTTACGAAATTAGGTACATAGATCAACAATATATTTCATTTAAAATTGTTGTTTATTAGCATACAAAAACTTTTGACTTCTGGAAAAGATAGCAGTGATGAGAAAATTAATCAACAGCTGGTTTTTCTAAAATCCCTGTCTGTTTTCTATGAAAAAGAATGCGTACGCGAACCTATATTTTCAATTTGTTTACAATTATAAATTATAACAGGAAATCACTACTTCAAAACGTGAATTTTTAATCAATATTAAGTATTTGCCATATTGCAATTTTTTAGGTCAAAATACTCGAAATAGTAACATAACAATCTGACAACGCAGCAGTATTGTGAGCAATACACAGACGCTGGCTTAAACAATAAACAAATAAACTGATAATTTTATGAAAATCGCAATAAATTAAATAAAACTTACGTCATATTTACTAGGTTGTAAGGCACACTTGCGTGTGCAAGGTTTTTCGCAACTAGAATCCCATGGCGGCTAGGATGAGCAAGAGAAAAATCACAACATACACTTTTACCTACCCATAGAGAACTTAAAATGGCCGAAATTAAACCAACGAGGTGTATACTCTCGGTCAACAGGTCGATATGCGCAGGTTCAGGTTCTAGGAAATTGCTAATGACGAACTAACTGACGTAGCTGACAAAATATTACAATCACATGTTCGCAGCTGAGTGGAATGAACAATTTATTTGGACGATTGTAATGAGTAGTAGATTCGAGGTTGTACTAGTTCTGAAAACTAATTCGAGTGGCGGGGATTGACATTCTTACAAAATTGTTTGTTACAGGGTGGCCCGAATATTGATTCTTTAAATTTTTTTTATATACCTAGCTTACAAAACACAGATTTGACTATTATATTTTAAGACGATAGCTGCATAAACATACTAAAACAGAGTACCATTAGATAATGAAAGGTAAAATATGAAGGAACCAGCATTACTCTAAATAGTATTACCTATACAATTATACGATTAAATTTTACTCAAAAGCATGATAATCTTAAATACTTAAGAGCATAATTTTCTAAAACTTCCTATTTTAGAAGAGCGTTCAGATTTGATTTTACGTATTATGCCTCTACAATTCGCTTATACGTATTTCATCCTTTTAGGACTAATCAGGCGGGCGTAGGTGCCCTGCAAAAATCCGAAGATTTCTATTTGTTAGATTCCCCATGTCGGTCGGTCATTCATCGTTCTGCTTGCTTTGTAAATCGTAGAAGGCACAGATTTAACCCTTATCCGGAAAAGGTGTGTCCATCGGACACACTTATAGATATGTTACTGTATATTTCAAAATTACAGTATATGATTACCTCAAAAATTAGGAATTTGTCGACTTTAAAGTAAACTTATTGGAGACAACAACTAAATATTGTGAACTTCTTCTTCTTCTTTTGGCATCATAACCCTGGATGGGTCTTTGCCTGTCTGGCTATGTCCTTCCATTCAGATCTCTCTTGTGCCCTTCTTCTCCATTGTCTTATTGTGAACTAATCAACATTAAATATAAAAAAATAAAATTATTTTTACTGACGTAACCACAGACCACTAATCTGTGGACGTAACCAAACAGTGTGTGTCCGTCGGACACAATTTGCTTTTCGATGCGGATACGCCACTGGTTATCAATATTTTTATCGACTTTCGGTAACGTGAAGTACTAAACAAGCTCTGACTAGTCTGACTGATTCAGTTGCATTTTTGCTAGCCTAGAGCATAGTATATTGCTTTATAAAGAATTATTTAGCAAAATAATGTGGCTTAGAGTTCAGTTTACTTTGTTTGCTTTGTTTGATATTTTTCATATTTTCGTAATCCTGTAGTTTCGGGTAAGCTGTTCAATTTATTTTACTGGTGTTTATTCCGTACATAGAAATATCTTCACTTTTTAGTTTTCACATATAATTGAGAACTTGTCTGATTTTGATGATGACGAATACTGCGTAGAGAATTTCCACGACGAATCTGAATCAGATGACGATCATTTGTTGAAAGCTAGTAAAGAGGAGGATGAACAAATTTCAGAGGAAAATCCATGTAAGTATAAAATTAAACGTAGATTGAGACTAATATACTTTATGATAAAATTTCAGCTCTTGAAGAACACATCAGAAACAGTCAACCAGAAATGTATATTGCTAAAGATAAAACTGAGTGGTCATCACAACCTTTTCCTACTGGACAAACACGAGTTCAAAATTTAGTAAAAGGACCACTACACTAAGTTCAACTTCCACCTACAACACGCATTGAAGCACCAATAGGTACATTTCGCTTATATTTGACTGAAAATATTGTGGATGACATTGTCCGTTACACTAATCTAGAGGCTTATCGTGTATTGCAAAATAAACCATAGAAGTCCTGTGATAGAATTGAAATGTATGCTTTCTTTGGTCTCCTGTTCACCGCCGGGCATCTAAAATGCAACTATGCAAATTATGAAGCTTTGTGGAATTCAGTTTATGGACCACAGATTTTTCGAGCCACTATGGCTATAAATCGGTTCAAAGAGCTTTTGCATTTTATTCGTTTCGATAACAAAACGACAAGATCCGAGAGACGTAAAAAAGATAAACTGGCTGCTATACGGGATATATGGGATCAACTACCAGGAAATTTAAAAAGCAATATTTGCCAGAACGAAATATAACAATCGACAAGCAGTTCATTCCTTATCGTGGAAGATGTCCGTTCAAACAATATATTCCCTCAAAACCCGACAAGTATGGATCGAAAATATGGTGGGCATGTGACTCAGAAACTATTTATCCTTTAAATGCGATTCCATATCTCGGCAAAGAAGGTAACCAAGTAGCTACTGGTTTGGGACGTGAAGTGGTAGAATCGCTAAGCGAACCTTATTACCGAACAACAGGACGTAACATTTGATAACTATTTTACGGACTTGGATATGGCTTATAATATGCTATCTAACGGTTTAACAATTGTTGGCACAGTTAGAAAAAATAAAAAGTTTATTCCTCCTGAGTTTCAACCATGTAAGAACAAGGAGCCAGTGTCTTCTACATTTGATTTTACAAAAAAGGCAACAAACGTACTACAAACCGTTGGACTTTCGCATATTTTTTGAACATGTTAGATGTATGCTGTCTAGCATCTTATGTTATTTGGATCAACCTGCATGCAAACTGGAACATAAAAAGATACGAAAAAGACGTCTATTCATAATTAAAACAGTAGAACAACTTATAAAGCCCCTTATTATCTACAGATCGAACGTAGGACTGTCTAAATCAACCAGATCCCTTATGGCGAACTTTGCAGGAAAAGCAACTGCCACAAGTGCCATACCTCAGTCAACACAGAAAATAATATGTTACTTATGTCCATCAACAAAATCAAGAACACAAAAACAAACTTTTAATAGTTGCAGGTTTGCAACGAGCACAGCAGTGTAAAACGTGAGTAAATTAGTTGCCTAAGAAAGTAACAAAATGTCATATATTTGTAGATACTTTAGAATTATAGGTTAAGATTTGCATTGTTTTTTAATTTTTATAGACCGATTACTGACTAATTATTACTTTATTAGCTAAAAATAAAAATTCAAAAGAATTGATACCTATTTTATTAATTATAACATGAAATACCAATATATTGTTACTGTGTGTCCGACGGGCACTCTCTGTCCTACTACGTCAGAACAAATAAGTGTCCGGATGAGGGTTAAATAAGAATTTTAATTTTGGTTTCGAACAAGCAGAAAACTTCTGATTTTTACTCTTTGTTTTCTGTTTTAGTTCAGATATCAGCTACCTATATTTTCTAGAAAGCGTCTCGTATCTCTTTTGGTTTGTCCCAGTCACTCTACGAGCCTATAGGTATACTGTCAGATTATTTAGCCACGTGCCCATACTCTTCAAATACGTCTGCAGTCTTTTAATAATGATAATTTTGGGCGGTTCTTGATGTAAATTCTAATAAACCACCATTTACAAAGCCAGTTTCAGATCCAATATGAGTAATTATTAGTCTAAGACCTTTTCCAATAGGTGGGTTCAAACCAGAGGAATAACCTTCCATAAAAACCTGTCCCTTGCATGCCCGTTATCTCCGGCCCTGGTTGTTGCTGTGTCTGGTCTAGTTTCTGAGGCATATGTCATTTTTAGTCTTACACTGGCTTTAAAAAAATTATTGACTTCATCTCAGTGTTAATGCGTCTGTTTCTCTATATAATGCGAAAGTATAGATATATATTATTAAGGCATCTTGTCAGTCTATTTGCTTTTTATGCTTGATCTCACACTTCTTTGTCTAGGTCTCCATAGCTGGACAGTTTAATTCCAAGGTATTTTATTTTCATTACTTGTTCAATGCTGATGCCATCAATTTCTATTTTACATCAGGTGTTTCTTTATGAACATAAAAAATGAATTTTATGACGCATCGCAGTTTTAACGAAATCATCAGTTTCCATCTTTTCTTTCCGATGTATATATCCACAGGATTTTAGTAATAGAATATTTATCGCAAAAAGTGCCTCCCTAGTTTTCATAGCATTTCTAAAACCAAATTGGGTTTATTCAAGATCTTGTTCGCATTTGTGCCTAATGCTTCTGTTGAAGTGTTCCTAGGACTTTCCTGAAGAGTGCGGCTCATTAGCCTAATTAATATAAATTCCGAGCATTTTCTAGCATTGTGTTTTAGTTATTGCGACAAAGATATTGTTACGTAAAAATATGAGTCATATTAAAAACCTGTAAACATGTTTTTATTCACATGTTTATGTTTTAGATTTTACGAGAGCCTTCTATTTACCTGAACGGTACCTTCCAGAAAACGGTCGAAACGATGACCCGGATTGACCTTCTAGTATAATCAGGCTGAATTCTCGACCGGCTGTGTTTTGATATATAATAACGGAGCTTTCATTGAAGGGACAGTTGATTTTGAAGACGCGCTCGCGATTTCAATTGTTACGTTCGGATATATAAATTATTGTAAGATAAATTAATATAAATAAAATAATAAATTAATTTCGTAAGTGTTATAAATATTGAACCTTTTAATAAATTCACAACAAATGGTGTCAGAATAGTGGAATACATAAGATAAATTGTATTGTGAAAATAAATTACAAGTGAATATTTGTAAATTGTGAAAATAACGGCGATTTATGAGCTGACAGTGACTAATTTAAGAAGACATCTCGAAGACAGAGAATTAGCTTCTACCGGAAAAAAGGCTGAGTTAGTCCAACGACTAAAGAACGCTTTGCTAGAAGAAGGACTAGATCCTGAGACTTATATATTTGAAGATGCTGTCCTCTCGTCGATTTCGAAAGTTTCTGGTGATGTAGCCAAAGTTTCTGGTGATGTAGCCAAAGTTTCTGGTGATGTAGCCAAAGTTTCTGGTGACATCGCATCATTAGAGAACAAAGTTTCTGGTGACATTGCATCATTGGAGAACAAAGTTTCTAACGAGATTTCTTCTTTGGAAAGCAAAGTTTCTGCTAACATCTCTTTGGAAATCTCTACAGTCACTTCTGAGATGTCTGCCCTCGACGATAGAATGTCGTCGTTAAAAAACCAAGTTGCTGCCGATATGTTGGCCTTCGAAGAAAAGATATGGAAAAAAATGGAAAAGGAAAAGAAATGGAAGCTGGAGGAAACAGGGACAGCAGAGAGAGGAAACAACCCGATTACAATAGAGACAAAAGAAGACGAGACGAAATGTAAGTTGGAAATACGGCCGAAATATGAAGGAAGTGAAGGTTCTGTTCATGTTAAAGTCCCAACTTTCGACGGAAAATCGTCATGGAATAACTACATGAAACAGTTCGAATCAGCTGCAAGAGCGAATGGATGGTCTGAAAAAGAAAAGGCTGTAAACCTGACTATCGCTTTTCGAGGAGATGCCTTAGATGTGCTTCAGACCATAGCCGTAGAGGAGACCGATGATTTCGAACAACTCAAGAAGAGGCTAAATATGCGATATGGCCACGAACATTTGGAGCATGTTTATCAGTCGCAGCTTAAAAATCGTAGACAGAAGAAAGATGAGGCTCTTCAAGAATACGAGGTAGATATTGCCAGATTAGTACAATACGCTTATCCAACAGCTCCCGAAGACATGATGGAAAAATTGGCCGTTCAAACGTTTATTGATGGTCTTCGTGATCATGAAATGCAGAGAACACTGCGATTAGCTCGTCACAAGACGCTCGTTGATGTCTTATCCGCCGCCCTCGAATACGAGTCAGCTACGCAGGCCTCTGGCGGGTACAGTAAAGTTAGGACTGTAAAGAGGAAGGAGATGAAGATAAACTTGACCAGCTCGTTAATATGATGAAAAGCATGACATGCAAGAAAAAGAAGACCATAAAATCAAGAAACTCACCATCAGGAAAACCAGAACGAGGCAGCCTTAGGGGGACAGCTCCGACCCGGAACTCTTCCAAAGACCCTCTTATACTAATAGCTTCTTTGAAATGTCGTGAAGATAGTGTATATGTAGATGGAGAAATAAATGGTAAAAAGCATATGTTGTTGGTGGATACCGGAGCGACCAGAACCATTATACGCCCGACAGTTATAAACAGCCGTAAGAAACTGTTACCAACGAGGTTACGACTTCGGACCGTTACAGGTGAAAATGCCAACATTCATGGAGAAATCCAGATACAATTAGGAATTGGAGCAGAAAAGTTCGTCCATACTGTTATAGTTGCTGACATCGAAGAGGATGTTATATTAGGAATGGACGTAATGAATACGCATGGATTCCAATTGGATTTTAAGAATAAGGTAATCAAAGTTGGTAACGAGGAGGTATTTCTTCATCCACATGATGACAACACTGTGCAAGCAGCCATTAAAGAAGATACCGTCGTGCCTGCGAGAAGCGAAACGATCATAGTAGCGCGGCTACAGGGAATTGTGGACGAAGGGAGACCTGTTATGATGGAGCTTTGGAACCACGACGATGGAATTGGTGACTTCGGCTAAGGAAATTCCTGTGAGACTTATCAATGTCAACGACTACCCAGTGACCATAAAGAAAGAGACAAAAGTAGGAACTTGTCTACCTGTGACATCCATAATCCGTCAGGCGACAACATCTGATAATTCCAACGACAAATTCGACCAAATGGTCGCAGTTGCAGGACAGTCTCTGAATCAGATTGAGAAAAGGAAATTAAGGGAATTTCTTCGGCAGTATCGTGATATTTTCGTACCAAAAGGAGGAAAGACGGGAAGAACTACCGTTGTTAAGCATAAAATTGACACTGGTAATGCTAAGCCAATTCGTCAAACAGCTCGACGATTACCACAGGCGAAAAGAGAGGAAGCTGAAACGATTGTTCAGGAAATGAAGAAAGACGGGGTGATAGAACCTTCTACGAGCCCATGGGTCTCTCCGGTGGTCCTGTTTAAGAAGAAAGACGGAACGACGAGGTTCTGTGTGGATTACCGTTTGCTGAACAACATTACCAAGAAAGATAGTTATCCTCTGCCTCGGATCGATGACACATTGGACACATTGGCTGGAAGTAAATTGTTTTCTACTTTGGATTTGAAGTCTGGATACTGGCAGGTAGAAATGGACCCAGTAGATAAATAAAAGACAGCCTTCACCACAGGATCTGGATTGTGGCAATTCAAAGTTATGCCATTTGGACTCTGTAATGCTCCTGCGGCATTTGAGAGGCTTATGGAAAATGTGTTGAGAGGGTTATCTTGGAAAACATGCCTGGTTTATTTAGATGACATAATCGTCTTGGGGGAGACATTCGAAGATCATTTGAGGAATTTAGAAAACGTTTTTAATCGACTTAAAGCTGCCCAATTGATGCTAAACCCCAAGAAGTGCCAGCTATTTCAAGGTAGAGTCAATTATCTGGGTCATATAGTCAGTAAAGAAGGAGTGGCCGTGGATAAGGGAAAAATCGATTCCATTAAGGAATGGCCAAAACCAACTGACAAACACCAAGTGAGAAGTTTTCTTGGACTATGTACTTACTACCGAAGGTTTATTAAGAAGTTTGCAGATATCGCTAAGCCATTAACGCGACTTAAGGGTTGTCACTCCCGAAGGTACTTTTTAAAAAGGCCCTTTTAAAGGTACAACTGACAGAGTAACAGCACTTTATTTAATATAATTACAACTGACTTTAAAATGAAAATTTACAGTATTTATATGAAATTAATTGATGACGACTTGTCTGCAATATGTGTCGAAACTGCTGATCGGCTGAACTATTGAACTGCAATACTGCTGACAATCGGGGTTAATGTATCGTAATTTCTCCATCCCCTGGGGAAGTTTTGTGAGGGATGAACAAAACTCTGTGAACTGTTTCTGAGGACTCTTGGCTTTGGTCAGGGATGTCTTCTGCTGTGGTTGGATTCTGCTCATCTTTTTCTTTTTTCAGTTTGCGTAGCTTGAGAAAACCAAAAATTAAAAGGATTGCTACCAGGATATATATCGGTGGTGTCCATATGTAGCTGTGGTCCATTTGTGTTGGAAGGATGGATTGGAACCTTTCTTCTTCCTGTGATAACTTGTGTAGTTCGTCTAAAGGAATTCTGTCCAATTTTAGGGGTTTGACTATTGGGTGGTTCTTCAGAATAGTGGTGGTCTTGACTTTTGGTAATGTTAGTGGTTCTTCTTTAATTGTTGTTTTGGAATTCGTGTAAACTTCATTATTGGTTCGTAGTTCACATCCTGGCGGTAACTCAATTAGATAGGTCCCTTCGAGTACTTCTATTTCAGTGGTGGTGCAATGGGTAGATACTTTCGTAGCCTTTGGAAAAACGGCAATGTAGTGTGCATCAGATACTTTTTGAATGATCGTTGTAGTGACAGTGACGGGAACACTTTGGCATTGGGCAGCATCATTGATTAACTGGAGAATTTGGATGATGCACTCATTAGTCTGGTCATTCTCTTGTGGAAATTTCTCAGGACAGATGAATGATTTGGATTCGCTTCTTTTGCATGGTACATCCATATATTGAAAAAGGTCTGAGTTGTGGACTAGGTATGGACCAGGTGGAATGATTATTATGTGATTATTAGTTGGAAGGGAGTATAAATGGAAGTATGTGAACGACTTGGAATGAAGAATAGGAAAATGTAAAATGAAAACAAGGGTGTGATTCGTGTAGTAACCATCAATGTCTATGATTTCATAGTATTTGGTTAAGTCTTCTTCCTGAATATAGGGAATCTGTGATGCAGGGTGGTGTTCAAGCATCTTTTGCACGGTCCATTTTATTTCTTCAGGTTTAATGAGACCGTTGTGTAAAGTTTTGATTCTTGCAAATGTAATTGCTGTTTGTAGATCATCCAGTATTTGTATAATTGTTTGTAAATTTAGATTTATCTGGTCAAGGATATTTAGAACTTGCATATAATCATTAAAATCGAAAACGAATTGGTTTATCTCTAAGCTAATTTTGCTTGTCTCTTCAGCTATGATTTCTTGGTTGTGTGTAAGTAATGAAATTGTTTGGTTAAAATTTGTCATTATTCTTTTATTGAGACTGAGTTGGCTATTGATGTTGGTAATAATGTTCTGTTGGTTATTTTCAAGTGATTTAATGGCAGCGTTGTATCTTTCAGCATCTTCTTGATCTAGATTACCAGAAATAGATTTTATTACACTTCCCAATCCGTTTATAAGTCCTCTTTTGCTTCTGGATTTTGGATATATTGTGTCTAGTTTCTCTTTTGCTGTTTGGAGGAGGTACTGTACAGTTTTATCAAAGTTTTGTAGGCTGTCAAAATATGGTTGACTAAGTCCATTTTCTATTGCTCTGTTGGTGGTGATATACTGAGATTCTATGGATTCAATCTCTTCTGCGATGGGTTCTAAATGGAAATAGTGGATGAAGTCATGAGTGCTGGTCTGTATCCTCGCTTGTCCAAGTTTAACTGGGAGGATTCCTGGATTGTCCTTCAGGTTTTGAATTTGAACTTGTTGGGCTGCTACTAAGGTACATCTGTAAAGCAGTTTTAGCGTTAGTCTTTGGCTGGTGTTTGATGTTCTTTTTGTGTATTGACGTATCTTGAGTGTCTATTGTTACGGGATTATTATTTTTCACAATGCGGGAAGAAAATCTCGGAAGAAGTTTATTTCTTTTTACTGTTTTTCTAGTGTAAACTTTTGTGCTGGGTTTATAAGTTATTGGTGTTTGTCTTTTTTGATTTATTTTTTCAATATTTTTCTGTTTGGTTTCTTGTATGGAATTGTTGTATCTTAAAATAGCATACAACATATGTTCTTTAATACCCAGAGTCTTCCTTTTTTCTCTAAGTATTCTTAGGTGTTCCAAAATTGTAGAGTGAAAACGTTCTATCATTCTGTTCGATTGTGGATTATCTGGTGTTGTGTAGTGAATCGAAATTTTGTGTGTATCGACAAATTCCTGAACAAGGCCGTTTTTGAATTCGGTTCCACTATCTGCGATTATCATGTGTGGGAGTCCATGGTGGGTTATAAATAGCATGAAGGCATTAAGGACATTTATTGCGTTGGATCCTTCTATGGGATATGCTTGGCCATATTTCGAGAATGAATCAATTATTGTAAGGAATTTTTGTCCGTTAGCTTGGAATGTGTCCATATGAATGATTTCTAACGGTTTTGTTGGAGTTGGTGTTACCATAAATTTCGGCTTAATTGGATTTCTGTCATACTTGTTAGCTTGGCACGTATCACAAAGGTTGATAACTTCTTCGATGTCTTTCGTTTTCTTATTTGAGATTCGGTTTCGTTAATTCCTCTGTGGTTAGTCTTCCCTTGATGGTAGTTCTCTATAATTTCTTTCTGTCTCTCTGTGCTGTTTATATCTTCTAGGAGGCTGTTGCATTTGACAAGATCGAATGCGGAATTTTTAAAAGTTTCTCGTAGAATATTGGATAGGGATTTGTAGAGTTCATCATTCTCGAACAGAATGGCGTACTTCTTTTTCGGATCTATATAGTTCTTGAAAAACTGGAAAATGTCGTTGTGAAGATCATTTTTTTCCAATTGGACATACATTCTCTTCTTTGTTACAAAACACTGCTCTATGATTGGTTTCGCCGGGCTATAGGTTACTATCTTGAGAATTATTTGATTATTGTAACAATTTAGTGGTTTCTCGCTAATTGGAATTCCCATTATTGGATTTTCTGCCGTGGAATGTTTGGTTACATCTGTATCGTTATCTTCTTGTAAGTATTGGGAGTTTGATGGCTGAGCTTTAGATTTTTGCTGTTTGCTGTCTTCATGTAGGATTTCGTCTATTATCTTTATTTCTTCGGGAGTTAACGTTGCAGTTTGATTTTTTTGGATGATTTTATCTAAGTCACCTAAAGGGGTTGACGGATTCAAAGTTTTTTGAGACTCTTCGGCTGGGTCGGTTAGAAATTCTTCCAGATCGGATAAGGAACTGGGGTGGTTAATCATGGAGATATCATCGTCATCTTTTGAGAGGAGTTTCATTATTTCTTCCATATTCTCGTCTACACTGTTTAATTCTTTCGTGTGAATTTCGACACGGGATAAAGCATCTGCATTGGTGTTGGATTTGCCTTTTTTATATATTACTTCGTAATCAAATTCCTCCAGCTTTAATCTCCATCTGACAAGCTTTGAGTTTGGATCTTTAAGTGAAAATAGCCATTGTAGAGGTCGATGGTCAGATAAAATTTTGAATTTTCGTCCGAAAAGGTATGGGCGGAAGTATTTAGTAGCCCACACAATTGCTAACATCTCCTTTTCGATAGTCGAATATTTCAGTTCTGTTTCATTTAAAGTTCTGGATGCATAGGCGATAGGTTTATCATTTCCTATTGGACCTTGTGATAGTATGGCTCCTATAGCGAAGTTGCTTGCATCAGTCTTGAGGTTAAAGGGTTTAGTGAAGTCTGGATATTGCAGAAGTGGTTCATTAATCAATAAGCTTTTACAGGTTTTGATACAGTTTAAGAATTCTTCGGTGTGTTCAATTTTTGCATCCTTTTTAAGACATATGGTAAGTGGTTTTGTAATTTTGGCAAAGTCCTTTATGAATTTTCTATAGTAACCAAGTAATCCTAAAAATCCTCGTTTTTATTTTGTTGTTTTTGGTAGAAAATCGACTTCTTTCTTAAGGAATTCACATTTGTCAACTTGTATCTTAAATCTTGTTTCTCTTAATCTTTCAAAAATTTTCTTATGATTTACCATATGTTCTTGAAGAGAGGTTGAAAATACAATAATGTCGTCCATGTAGACCAGACATATTTCTCCTATTAGTCCTTTTAGTACGTTCTCCATTACTCTCTGGAATGTTGAGGGTGCATTTTTGAGTCCGAACGGCATTCTCATGTATTCATAGTGGCCATTTTCAACGTTAAATGCAGTCTTCTGGATATCTTCTTCGGCCATTTCAATTTGATGGAATCCGCTGGCTAGATCTAGGGTTGAGAAGTATTGGCAGCGTCCTAGTTTGTCCAGAATGTCTGTTATATTTGGAATTGGATATCGGTCATCGATGGTTTTCTCGTTCACCTTCCGGTAGTCGACAACTATTCTCCATTTAATTTTTCCTGAGGCATCTGATTTCTTTGGAACGACCCAGATGGAGATGACCAGGGTGATTGACTCGGTCTGATAATTCCTTGATCAAGCATCGAAGTGATCTGCTTACGTACTTCTTCTTTATGGATGTGTGGATACCGATATGACTTGGTATAAACTGGAACTTCGTCTTTGGTTCGTATATGGTGCTTTATTTGGTTAGTAAATGTTAAAGGATCGTCTGGATGATGAAATATCTCTGCAAACTTCCTGCACAGTCGTCTTAGATGAGATTCTTCTTCGGTATTAAGATGATCGGTTCTAAGGAGAGGATCGACATCTTTTAGATTTCTGTCTTCGGTAGGTATGATATCTGACGTATATATATGATATTCCTCGAGATTTATGGGTTGACTTTTGATGGGATCAGTTAATGCTACTTGGATGTATTCATCGGTGTTATTGACTAGCTCGGTCCAGGCGAGTTGATTACAGGCAATGGTGAGAGTTTCTCTGAGGATGGCACCTTCGACTTCTTGTCTTGGGATGACGATTGTACCTGATGTTTCCTTTACTGGCAAGCGGACTTGGGTAATTGATTGGGGCTCTAGCTGGACTGTATAGAATTGGGCTTTGTTTGTGACGTAGTAATTAATAGGAAGGATAGAATGCTCTGTAGTAAGAGTAGCTTGGGTAAAATCGAGATTTGCTTTTAGAAGTTTAAGATTATCGAGGCCGATAAGACCGTCAAATGTCTTGTGAAATTTGAAAAGATAAAATTTTAGGTTAATATCGGAGTTAAATTCGGGAAAAATTGGGATTTCTACACAATAATCCTGTGAATGATTTTGAAAAATTGATGTAACGATAAATGGTTCATATTTAATATTATTCTTGTAGAATTTATTGGCTATATCAGGATTAAGGAAAGATTTAGTGGCTCCTGTATCAATAAGAAGTTTAAGAGGGGGATTTTGAATTTTAATGTAAGGAAGCTCTCTTTTGTCGGCATAGGAATGCAATTCTACTACGTTTCTTCTTTTTCGTCTTGAAACGTTTGAAAATTTACATCTTCCTCATATTCTTGGCTTTCTTGCTCATAATAAGTGTAATCTGGGTATGTGTCATTGTCTATACCTTCATCGTAATTATTTTCTTCTTGTTCGATATTAAAGAGTTCTTCTACGGTGAATCGGGGGCTGGCTGTTTGTTGAAAGCGGAAGTTTCTTTGAGATTGGGGTCTATTAAAGCCGGTTTGGCGTGTAGATACGCTCATAGGTGTTGGCTTATATGATTGAGATGGAACTGGTTTATGAAAATTGGGTTGATTAGCCCTAGAATTTTGTGCATATGGAGTGAGTTGATGATTTTGTTGGAATCTAGGGGGTTGAAATGTTCCTCTTGGTCTATTATTGAATGATTGTTGTTGCACAGGAATTTGATTTGGTCTAAAGAATGGCTGTGGCCATTGGGGCTTAGGCACCTCAGGCTGCCATCGTGTAGGAGCAGGTGTATGAGTTAAATTGGATCTCTGTGTTTGTGAAGTCGCAGATGGTTTATTAGAAGATGACAAGGAATAATTATGAGTTTTTTGGAGATATCTAATGTTATTTTCTTCCTGAATATATTGGATAGCAAGAGCGAGATTGGGTGGTCTCATGGATCGAATTGTTGATCCTAGGGGTTTTCTTAGGCCTGCCAAAAATGTGGTTATAGCTTGTTGTTGGAAAAATTCTTTTTTACTTCTTTTAACTTCCTCGTTTTCCGTGTGTAATTCAATATGATTTGAAATGGTATTTAAAAGACTCATAACTTTTTCATGAAATTGATGGGGGTTTTCGTTTGGAGCTTGCCGAAGGTTGACTAAATCTCTAGTTAATGAGTTTTCGTTACGTTGGTCTGCAAAATTTTGGACAAGAATTGATTTTATTGACGGCCAGTCTTTACAGCCGTATACAGAAATAATTTCTCTGGCTCTTCCTTTAATTTTGTTCATGATTCCCCGGGTAAGCATATGATTTTGAAAATTTTCGGGATTTGTATGATCCCAGAAATGGTTTAGAAGCATGGAAATAACATCAATAAAATTGTGGAGTTCATTCAGATTGCCGTCGTACTCTGGTACGATAGAAAGGTCTTTATTAACATCAAAAATGGGTGCCATATTAGAATTATTTGAAATGGATGCTGGTGTAATAATTATAGAAGGTATTTCAAACAAATTTGTGGACTTAAAAATATGATTATTATCAACTAAATGTAAATCTGGTTTAATATTTTCACTAGATTCTATATTAGATTCAAAAATTGTTGAAAGAGAATCGCTTATTCTAAAGGATGATACTTGTGAATTGATATTAGAATTAGAAATAAGATGAAATTTGCTTACAGTAATAGGATGATGCTTGGATGCATTCCTTTTAGGTACAAGTTTCTTTTCTTCTTTAAGTTTCTTTTCAGCTTTCTTCATAAATATGTTTCTGTGCCAATTTGCCTGGAATCCGTGGGTCAAATAGCTGCAGTTTTCCCTGGATTTGGGTTCGGTAGCGGGTAAACGTTTGAGAACGACGAGGATCTTCTGGAGACTCTCCCACTAATCTACTGAATGCGCCACTTAAGGGTTGTCACTCCCGAAGGTACTTTTTAAAAAGGCCCTTTTAAAGGTACAACTGACAGAGTAACAGCACTTTATTTAATATAATTACAACTGACTTTAAAATGAAAATTTACAGTATTTATATGAAATTAATTGATGACGACTTGTCTGCAATATGTGTCGAAACTGCTGATCGGCTGAACTATTGAACTGCAATACTGCTGACAATCGGGGTTAATGTATCGTAATTCGCGACTTACGGAGGAAGCAAGAGATTACCGCTGGGATACAGACTGCCAAAATGCCTTTGAGACCTTGAAAAAGCATTTAATAACAGCACCAATTTTAGGGTATCCACTGCCAGAAGGAGAATTCATCTTAGATACAGATGCAAGTAATGTGGGAATTGGAGGAGTGCTGTCTCAGATTCAAGGAGGACAGGAACGAGTCCTCGGATATTTTAGTAAAGTTCTTTCAAAACCTGAGCGGAATTATTGCGTCACGAGAAGAGAACTTCTAGCAGTAGTAAAATCAGTAGAGCACTTCTATCAATACCTTTATGGTAGGAAGTTTCTAATCCGAACCGACCATGCCGCCCTTAAATGGTTGATGCAGTTTAAGAATCCAGAGGGTCAGATAGCCAGATGGATCGAACGACTCCAAGAATACGATTTTAAGATTGAGCACCGGGCCGGAGTTAGCCACAGAAACGCTGATTCTCTTTCCAGAAGGCCATGCCCAGCAGAGTGTTCCCACTGCAACAAAATGGAATCCAAGGAAGCAGCAGTGCTAAGAACGACGATTGACAACGACGACTGGACGCCTACTAAGATAAGGGAAGAACAAGAGAGAGATCCAGTTATACAGAAAATCCGAAAATGGAAAGAGGAAAACCGTCGACCACCTTGGCAGGAAATATCAAACCTATGCTCAGTAGTTAAGACGTATTGGGCCCAGTGGGACTCATTTATCATCGAAGATGGCTTGCTCAAACGAATCCTGGAAAATGATGATGGTTCGGAAAAGAGAAGACAGTTGGTGATCCCAAAGAGCAGAATAGTCGAAGTACTTCGTCAGTTACACGACAGTCCATCAGGAGGGCATTTTGGTTTAAAGAAGACCCTTCAGCGAATTCGGGAACGGTTTTATTGGATGAACAGTTCCGACGATGTAAAAGACTGGTGTAAGAAATGTACTGTTTGTGCTACGAGTAACGGGCCTTACCGAAAAAGGAGAGCTCCTATGAGACAATATAATGTTGGAAGCCCGTTTGAAAGAATAGCTTTGGATATCGCTGGGCCATTTCCAGAAAGTGAAAATGGAGGCAAGTACATGTTGGTAGTAATGGATTACTTTACTAAGTGGGTCGAGATTTTCGCATTTCCCGACCAGAAGGCCGCCACCGTTGCAGATAAGTTGATCCAAGAATATATCAGGCGATTTGGAGTGCCTTTGGAGATACATAGTGACCAAGGCAGGAACTTCGAAAGCGATCTATTCCAAGGAATATGTGATAGACTAGGCATGAAGAAAACAAGAACTACCGCGTATCATCCGCAATCGGATGGTATGGTAGAACGAATGAATAGGACAGTTGGCAAGTATTTGACAAAGATGGTGTCCGATCATCAGCGAGACTGGGACCAATACCTTCCGTTCTTCACAATGGCCTACAGATCTGCTGTTAACGAATCAACAGGCCAGACACCAGCCAAAGTCCTATTCGGACGCGAAATGCGACTACCTTGTGATCTAGAGTTTGGGTGTAGACCTGGAGAAGATGTAGCAGGTGAAGATTATGTGATCGAATTACGAAGAAGAATGGACGATGTACATGAGTTGGTCCGTTCCCACCTTCAGATCGCTAGCGACCGAATGAAGAAACGGTACGATACACAAGCCGAAAAGGGTTGCTTTAAGAAGAACGACAAGGTCTGGCTCTATAACCCCAAGAAGCGAAAAGGTTGTTCTCCCAAATTGCAGCAGTTTTGGGAAGGCCCATATTTAATTATGGAGAAGACCAACGATGTCATCTACCGAATAAGCAAGATTCCGAGGGGAAAGCCGATGATAGTACACCATAACCGGCTGGCGTCTTTCGAAGGTGACCACGACGTAGATGAAGAAGTGGAAGTAAACCAAGTCCAAGACGTGTCTGACCTCACGTTTGAGGAATTCATGGGTGCCTATGGAGGTACCGGTAAAGCAAGACATGGTGTTACCACTGAAGAAAAGCAAGATCTACTCGCGCTCCCAGATGACTACTCGCTGGCCCTTACCATCCCGGCCAGTATCAAAGACGCACCAGGGTTGGCATCCGTCTTTCGAAGGAAGTTTGGTCGAGTTGCAGAACTTCAATGCCAGGTGCCAGCTCCCGGTAAAACCTTGAAACTCCAAGATGCATCACGTTACCTTTTCTACCTGGTAACAAAAGACACTGCCCGTGACCAACCTACCTACCGAGATGTATGGGAAGCCTTACTTCAATTGAGAGAGCACGTACTAGAGTCCGACGTGCAAAAGTTAGCCATGCCAAAGTTGGAGTGCCGCCAATTAGATTGGAGGGTTATCCAAAATATGGTGGAGGAGATCTTTAAAGACACCGAAGTCCAGGTGTTAGTCTGTTGCAATCCGCATAGTTACTGGTGCGGAGAGAAAACGTGTCATTTTTATACAACTGGAAGTTGTAAAAGAGAGTCCAGTTGCCGATACCAGCATACCGTTCCAGTTCTAGTCCCGACAAGGTTCCAGGAGGAACCATCTTTTGAGAGGGGGGCAATGTTACGTAAAAATATGAGTCATATTAAAAACCTGTAAACATGTTTTTATTCACATGTTTATGTTTTAGATTTTACGAGAGCCTTCTATTTACCTGAACGGTACCTTCCAGAAAACGGTCGAAACGATGACCCGGATTGACCTTCTAGTATAATCAGGCTGAATTCTCGACCGGCTGTGTTTTGATATATAATAACGGAGCTTTCATTGAAGGGACAGTTGATTTTGAAGACGCGCTCGCGATTTTAATTGTTACGTTCGGATATATAAATTATTGTAAGATAAATTAATATAAATAAAAAAATAAATTAATTTCGTAAGTGTTATAAATATTGAACCTTTTAATAAATTCACAACAATATACTTAAGCCAGTTTGTAGGAGTCACTCCAGTGTTATATACTGCATTAAATTATTTCCGTCATCGCCAAATAATTTTGATATAGGTATTGAGGGTTCAGAATAGAAGTGAACCAAGTCCACTTTATCTACATTTGAAATACAGAGGTTTAAAGTTAAAGCTTGATAACAAAATTACACGTTAACATTTTTAAAAGTATATATTCAATTTAAGAAGATCAAGGAGTAACTTAGACACTTATTACATTGCTTTTATTTATGAATCAATGTCCAAATACATGGCTTTACCTAGGAGGACAAAAATAGTGATATTTATATCAGAAGATACAAAAATCAATAATAAAAGAATCCATTATTAATACTGGAAATGAACCTAGTCATCATCGAGTAAAATGAAAAGAAGAAAGTCGGCGCGAATATATTGGTTCCGAAATAAAAACTTAAAGTACATGCATAATTATGTAAAAAGAAAGAAATGCATAATAAATAATTAAAAAAGTTTTTGATGTATTTAAAATAATTATAAAATGATATAACCCAATATTTGTAGAAAAATCTTTATTAACAATATATTGTCTTTGCATAAAAATAATTTGTATTATAATTTGAATACGTGAAATTGTTTTACATAATACCTGCATGTCTGTACATGTCCCAGTAAAATCTTTTCATATATCATAGCATATAAACAACCAACCCATCAACCCCTCTTCGATGTATTTACATTATTGATCCGTCCTTTACATTATCACCCTCCCGTTTCATATTACACCCTATGCATTATGTTCTCCTGATACAAATCCCCACTATCGCTGAAACTTCTTACCCAGAAAGTCCCAAAAATGTAAAGGCCTTGAAAAGGACGGTGATAAGGAATAAATTGTTCAGGGCCAGAGTTTTCTCCCTGGAAAAGTCTGGATTTCCAGGAAAGCAATGATAGGGATGAATGTCGACGCTTTCCAGAATGGAACTTTGGAGTACAGGAGCACAGAAGTTGAGAGTAGTTTGTGGAATGCGAGTTGTTTCGAGGGAAAAATTGAAGGGATGCATGGGGTGTATTTTTATAGATGTAATTAATTGATATAAATTTTAATATTACAAGAAAATGAATGAATGCTGGTATTAATGATGTTTTTATCAATGCAAAGGCTAATATTTGAGAAAATAGAATACATATTGGGAAAAATATATCATAAATTATTTTTATTTATATTTAATTTGTACCCTGTCTCAATCTAATCAACCAAGAATATCCTTCACCATTCTCTATCCTATACTATTTGCATACAATTCGTTCTAGCTTATTATTTTATGTCGTCTAAAAATTTAAATTTTGTCATTAAAAAAAAACAAAATTTGATTAATTTATTAATGTTTATATTTTGAGAACGATTTCCGAAGTGGAAATTGATAAACTTATTTTAAACTTCAATTGTGACTTATTCTCATTAAAATAGTAATTAGATTAAGATGCCACACGAAAATAGCTTCAGAACAATATTAAGAAATCGCTGTTATTGAATTCTGTTTGTACTATACATAATATACATACATACAAATATACACTTAAGGCAAAATTACACGGTTCAACCGAATTGCATTACTTTGGTTGAATGGAACAGAAATGAAACCAACGCTATTTATACACGGTATCTGGAAAGTGAACTGTTCAACACATATTCTTTGAAAGATGTCGAATGAAGTAGTGCGTTTAGAAGTTGCATAAATATCTGATCATTTAATAAAAGAATTACCGAAAAAGAAGCTAAGGAAACGCCGAAAGAGGATCCAGATGCATACCTTAATTATCTTCGCATGAATGAACAAGATTTGGTGAACTTCTTACACCGGTGCTTACACCGTTAATAATAATAATAGTCTCCCGTTTTATACCGCTGTCGCGGCTTTGGGAGTATAGCAGGGTAGTCTGCTATATCTAGGGCCTACGGTATACAAGGAAGGTAACATGGCCAGTGCTACGCTTCAACCGTCTATTATTACCCCTGGTTTTACCCAAGGTACTCATTTTTATTCAGGCTGAGTCGACCTGGGGCCTATAGACATTTTTAAAATGTCTAGATGTTCTTGCCGGCGGTAGGATTCGAACTCCGGACCACCGGCTTGCGAGGCAAGCATCCTACCGCTTGCGCTACGCAGGCCGTTAATTCAGAAAGAAAATCTATGACGAGGGATGCTTTATCCGCAAGAGTGAAATTGTAAATCGATCTTAGACATCTTGCTACTGGGGATTATTTTGGATTATTAGAAGCATTATAATCAGTGCCGAGGTGCTCAATATCATCTTTTTTCGAAGCAGTGTGTGAAGCGATATGGATAGTACTACGAAATGTTATAAGGTCAGTAAAATATAGAGTAAATAAAACAAATGAATTAAGTAAATTTAGTGTATTCTTTTAATATTTCACACTACGTTTCTCATAGCTGTCTTGAACAAGTCCGAAGTATTATTTTCTTCAGTTGTGGGTAGCATCTCACTAATTTGTTGAGTGTTTATGGGTGTTTGGATCTTAGGCTGTACCTCACGATGATCATAAGTTTAATAGGTTCCAATTTTAACTGAGAAATGGACGAAGGATGTTGCTAATGTTTATAAGTATTTGGGACATTACATAGGTATAAGAACTACGTGACAACGATGATGATGAACGAGTGCAATCATGAGGGGATGTATTAATGAACTGCAGACGTTCCTGCATCATGAGTTCTTGTAATTTCTGTTGGCAAATAAAAAAATGATGTAGTGGCATTCGCTTTAACTGCACAGCCAATCTTCTACAGAATAAGTCAACTTCGGTGTTTTTTTAGCATTATCGCTAATGTTTTTCAACTGTTTTATAGTCTTGTCTATTGCTGTATCACTGCATCTTCTCCGATTTATAGATGGATGAGATGTATAAGCGAGAGGCTATTGATCGTTTGCTGTCTGATATTGTCCGCTATTTTTTGCTTGAGAAGTATCCTGACCATTCTCTGTGTTTTTATAGTCTGTCACCTGTGACTGCTGCTCTGGAGTGCTCTGTAAATAAAATTATATTGTTTCAGGTTCCACAAAGGGAAAGTGTCTGGAGAAAGTTAAGTAATGAATAGTTTTTACAAAATGTGGAATTTTTCAAACATTTGGAGCCATGGATGAAAAGCCAGTAAAGATAAGATGTCCGCTAAATAGTGCTTTTGAGTGTCTTGATTACAAGAAAAGTTTCAGCATTATTTTATTCGCTGTCGTAAACGCAAATTATAATTTCATTTACATAGATGTAGGAACTAACGGAATTGCAACAACATTGAATGAAGCGATAACCGCAAATCTACTAAACATACAAAAAGAAGGTGTTTTCGTAGCAGATCATGCATTTCCTTTGAAAAAAAAATTTTGAAACCATACAATAGAAGAGGGGAATTTGAACAAAAACGCAAGTTTTTAACTATTGGCTATCCAGAGTAAGACCCGTAATTGAAAATGCATTTGGGATATTAGTGGCAAAATTTCGAGTAATTGAAAAATCAATCCCGCTCAAAAGTTGAACAGTTCGTAAAAACAAAAGTGCGCTCTTCATAACTGACTTAGAAAAACAACTCCCAACATTAACTTACAACATTCACTTGAGAGAGAGGATTGGGAAAAGGGATGTCTTATCTCAGCTTCGCATGGGTTTAATTTATAAATTACTTGTGCGAAGTCAAGGTACAAAATATAACCTATGTTCATCAGGGATAATGTAGGATTCTAATGGCGAAAGAATGTTTCAAATCGGTCCATTTGCATTCGGTTAGATGTGCTTTCTCTGGAAACATATTCGCTCCGTGCGTGACCATGGTAGGGGTACCTTGAAACGATGCCAGCGTGCGTAGCGGCGAAATATGACAAAATTGGAGACTATCTTTTTACGCATAAATTTTATCAAAAATGTGTGCAAATACATGTTGCGTATTTAGTTGTGCTAATAATAGCAAAAATAGTAAGTGTAGTTTTTATAGGTTCCCAAAGATTACATATAAATTAGAGAAAAGAAAAAGATGGATCCGTGCTATTAATATGAAAAAGAAATATCACGTAACCTCATTTGATAAAAAACTTGATTTGCCAGTACTAGATTTTTAACTTTTCTTTTCCGTTTGGGCTTAAAAAGATATATTATGATGAATTTTGAGAAACCCAGTTTTTAATACTACATTTATTTTGTACATACACTGAAAAAATATAATTAAAAAGTTAATTATTATACTCTGTTTTTTAACCAGAAGGAGTAAACTAAAAAGACAGATTCACACCCAAGAAAGTTACTAGAAAAGTTACCAAATACATCTTCTTTTTTGGTTGCTTATCTCGGCCTTGCGGTAATCCAGTAATCAGTATTGGACAACCTCACACATCGATTCTAACCTAATTTTGTTTGTTTATGTTTGAATAATAATTTTTTCCAATTCCCTTCCAATATATATTATTTAGTTTTTCTAATTACAATAAAAAAGATGTTAGACTGTTATGAAGAAGTTGAAGAATTTTTAGAGTTTATTTATCACATTGTAGAAGAAAATCGTCTGGAACGTATATGAAAGCCATATATTCCCATATATTCGTGATAAAATTATATCTAAAATCCAATCGAATTTTACAATATTTCTTCAGCGCATTAACAACAAATATTGTATGATACTTTATAAAAATATAAGCAGTTTTTATGTGATTGCCCATTTTTCAAATGTACAGGTATAGACTTATTTTCATTATTCAGGCTCCATTAAATGAATTGTAGCTCTTTCTGGTCATAGAAGGGAGATTATTCATATTGTTGTTGAACTTAAAAACTTTCTCTCTTATACACTGATTATAATACAATGCATAGAAGCCATCTCCCACTGGCATGTTTAGAATCGGTGCACTAGATGTATATATGTATATTTTTAGGTAATGATCAAGAAAATAGATACAATAGTGCACATATAAGAACAAGAAATATTGTATTGTAGAAAAGCTATTTTGGAACCTGAAAAAGACAGTTACCTTGTTTTCAACAAGGTCTACAATCCAAATTAAATACATCTCTTGCAATAATATGTGCTATGCTACAGCATTACCTTACAATCTGGGTTTAAGGGAAAATAATGATGGTGATGATGATTTTGTAGAAAATGTTGATGTGTTGGTAAATAGAAATGTTAATGATGTGGAACAATGGTTAAATTACAGGAGACATTTTATTCAACAATTTTTTTGCATGAGAATGAGAATACTATTGAATATCATACTAAATGTTTGTTTTTCTATTATTTCTAATATATTCATAATAATTGTCAATTTCGCCTGTATTTCACAATGTCAAACATATGTCATTCATTGTGTGTCGCGTCAGTCACGCACGGAGCTAATACAGCATTCAAAAACTCATCCACTTGTTTAAACCAAAACAACTTTGGAAAATAAATATCATCGGGAGGACGGATGCTTTTAATTTTCAATTTTATTCTTTTTAATTTTTTTAAGCATTTCAACGACAATCTCGGTTTTTATAACCCTCCGTTTTATAATTCCATAGACACGAATACTTTTTAAATAAAAAACATGAATTTTTCGCATTTACTTTTTTTATAATTACAAAATTTCGCATTTATTTTTAACTACTAGTAAAACAACAAAAAACATTAATTAAAAGCGAACATCGCTGTAATTTCGACATTCGACTCTTTAAGAGCTGTTCTTCGATCTGTCACTACAATATTATATTTGCTGAAGAATTATGTAATGCTGTAATGCTGCTTTAGCAAATGACGGAAAACTGCACTGTGTAGCAAGCAAAATGTCCTTCACATTGGGATCTTCGTTCCTTCGTATCGATTGAACGATTAATCTACGAAAGTAAGTATATCCATCTATGTATTCCAATTGTGTCATTGTTCTAAAAAAAGAAATTTTAGAAAAGCTTTCCGAGAGTACACTCGGGTTCAGAGTAAAACTTGCAGCTATACATAGGTGAAATAACTGTCCAATGTGTAAGAAAGCCTCGTTTGTCTTTTAAAGTCATATGGAGAGTTAGTTTATTAAAGGCTTTGTCGTTTGCTTTCATAAGCATTTGCTCAGTGTAGCGTCAATTTCTTCGTATTCAGTGAGCAATCGAGTTTTTACATTAAAATAACCTTGGCGATGGTGTTCAAGTGACGATTTTAAGTCCTCTAATTTGTTCCATAAAACTGGCCATGTTCCATAAAAAACCATGGATAACTGGCTCCTTCCAAATCGTCTATTAATTTTATTAATTTTGGACAGAACTCGGTGGTGAAGGTCATTTAAATTTCTAGTTTTCATCTGAAAGTTTCATCGGCGTAATTGTCTTTGAGAAATTTATTACTGGAATTTTCATTCTCCCACACATCAAAAAAATTGATTATGTGATTAAGATATTCACTTAGATACGACACTGCTGAGAACCAAGAGTTCCATCCAGTTACAATTGGATGGAACAGTAACAACTCAGTTGTTATCAACAGGTCCTCGAAGACACTTTTTCTCAGGACCTTGTAACCTATGTAGAGCCATAAGTCGTCATGTTACCAATTCCAACGGTAACTTGAACATCCTAATTTTTAATAGTATATAATGTAACATAACTATAAATTAACAACATTTAACGGGTTTTCAGCAATATATTTTAGTGGCTCATAGCATGTATACTTCGTTACACTGATGATGGAATTTACATTTCGAAAATGTTCTGTAATGTAATTGTTACACACAATAATTATTCTATTTCTGGGCCATAACGGTTGGATAATGTCGTACGGTCGGTTTATCCTCCGAAGTATTCGGAAATTCTTGATGACATCCAACCGAAGCTCTGGAGAAGGAGCGAAGATTTTTCGCCTCCATCCTCTTGCTCGTGGAGTTTATGTGATCTCGACTTCCACTCGGCGAGAAGCTCACCGGAGGCTCTGTGGTCAGCAAGGTGCCACCGGCAATGCAGAATACTCTAACAGTTTGAGTTTTTCTTACGTCAATCGTATATATTTGTCTTACATGAATAATTTGTCTAGTATTCTGAGCATGGTGGATGCCTTGAATCTCACAGAGATGCCGGCCTTCACGCCTCAACGTGTGGCCAAGTTCACACTCCTCGAGGTATAGGAACGTCGGCAGACTGTTGACTCTTCGACGGCCCTTCACTCCGTACCGCCACCTCTAGCGAAATAATCTCAAGTTCCGTAAAGACTTTTATTTATTTCTGGCGAATGGTTTTGGCGACGAAGTGCTACTTCAGCTCGTTTACCGATTAAGGATTACCACCTGGGGCTTTTATTCACTCCTAACCGTCCGTGGTATAGTGGAACGCCGTGCCAGTTCGACACGATCTGAAATAGTTTTAAGACAACCTGCCTTTCCCTATTTCAAAGATCAATGTCCATCTGGACGCCAGGGAGCGTTCTCTCCGCGCTAGCTAGCTTCCGCGAGGTAATTATAAGTCCGTTGCCGGACTTTTCTTTATCTCGACAAAAAGATAGACTAACAGTCAACAAACGCCGGTTCCTATTTTTTTCGGGTCGAGCCAAGATGTAGACCGACTTGATCCGATCGGAAGATGCCCTGGTTTTTTATGCATTTCTTGATTGTAACTCCGCAGCGATCTTCCGCCGGAAGGTCAATAAAAACGTAGTTAATAACGCTGTTTGTTATTGGCCGGCCAGAGTGACAATCTTCGCTGTGATTGGCCGCTCTGGCGACAATAATAGGACTTTTCATCAGCCGCCATGTTTTTCGTACAGACAGATTTGACAATGAGGTAAAATACAAATATATTATACGTCATACGTTTATAAATTTATAAAGAAATATTTATTAAATAAATATTTTTATTTAATAAAGAAATAACATTGCTTAGAAAGAAATAAAGGCTTAATAGAATTTATATATAATATATGTATATAATTATAATTATACTTTTAAATAATTTAGAGCATGTGCCACTCTTATATCACAAAACAATCAGAATGTCCACTCTGCTTGTCAAGATGACTACGCGCATCTCGTTCATCAATCAGCCATGTTTTAAACGGAACCAGTGCTGTTCAGTGAAATTTTATCTGGTATGCACTAAAAAGTTCAGTGGTTCAAATGCAAAATTATTGTTTGGCATCCTTAAGTTGCCATCCAAGGAGCCAGTTTCATAGGCTTTAAGAAAACAATAGAGAGATTCATCATCTAAATCTTTATAGTTTTTTGAATAATTGTCACAGGTATCAACCATCAACTTGAAGAGTTTTATTAATTAAATAACCGCAAATATATTTTATTATATTTTGTTGCAATATATCATTTGACCTTTATTCAGTATCCATTACAGTAATTAGATTCGATGCTTTGCAAGTATGTGCTGGTGTGGACTCAAATACTTCACTTTGTTTATAAAAATCTGAAATTTTTAATAATATGGCATCTGCAACACCTTCACAATTTTTAGTAGCAGAATTTAACAAATTTAAACATAACAATTTCTTAAAGCCCCTTTGAAATTGAATAACAGTTAGGTTGATACAATTACGGTGCTGTTTCATTTTTTCAAAAAAAAATTCCAAAGCTCTTCTTCCTCTTGGGCCACTCTTATCGGAGACTGGAAATCATCAAATCTATCCTAACCTGGTTTACAGCTGACCTAAAGAGTTCATTAGTGGTACAGTCAAACCACTCTCTCAAATTACGCAACCATGACATTCTTCTACGGCCTGAATTCCGTTTTCCTTCTATTTTTCCTTGCATTATGTTTTGAAGTAATGCGTATTTATGTCCTCTCATCAGGTGACCCAAATATTTCCAAATCATCTTGATTCAATCTTCTAGACCGAAGATATTGAAATCCAGAACCTTTTAGTACATCCCATAATTCCATCCCGCCATGAATTGTCATTCTCCAACTCTTAATAAACTTTAACAAGTTTGTAACATTAAGGTGTGTCTGAAAAACTTTAAGGGTTTTGAGAGAAGTGTCACAGTCTCTAGATGGACAAAATCTGAAAATAGTTTTCTTATACTCTTCAACTGAAATATTTGAACAAACTTCTTTTCTCATTGTTACCAGTTGATCATCTAGTTCACAAACTTGAAGCACTAAGCGGTAGTTCTCATTTCTCAGATGTTTGATATTATTTCAAAGACGCTGTTTTCTTGGAAACCAGTGAGACAGTATTGGTGAAGTTTGCGTAATCTTTGTTGGTAATCAGCAATTGAAATATGTTGGAGTGATGAAGGCTGCAGCTGCGGAAAACTGTGACCTGAAGAATGGAAGTATAGACATCTAACATCCAAAGCTAACAAATTATTCTTTGAAAGTGAGTCATTTTACTTTTTTATTATTATATTATATATTATTATTATTATATTATATTATTAATCTTTAAAAATTTAAATTACGGTTCTGTCGTAATTTGTCACAAATTTCTCAATCCGAGTCTGTGTTTCCGTTTAAAATATGGCGATCGCGTGCTGACACACTTCAAAGGCGACATCTGAGAGTGGGCATTCTGATTGTTATTTATTCTGTGACTTTGACAATAACTTTCTTTGGTATTTTTTATCTTAATTATCTATTTATTTTTATTAATAATCGGGCGTAGTTGTTTGTTTACAGAGTTCGAAAAAAATGGCTGACACTATTTTTTGATAAAAAGTCCGATGAATGACATCAGTTACAAAATCTGAACATTCCAGAGATATGTAGCTGGAACATTCTGATTCTGAACCAGAGAACATATAATTGTTCTGTCTGAACACAACCTTTTGTCAAACAAATAGCGGGGTTATGTTACATTGTTTATAAATAAATTCGAAGTGAATATAATTATTATCTTGTATTTATTTATTGCTTTTTAAACCTTTCGGAACTTACATCAGTTTTCTTCAGTCGAAAAATCCTTACGAAAATATGGACAATGCAGGAGACAGGGACGAAAGTCCCGAACCATCGCCTTCAAAAAGTCGTAGAAAAGGCTCCTACGAGTTTGAAACAGGAAACAGTTCCGAATCGTGCCAAAAAATGGTACGTAACTAATCAAAAAACGTTCTAGAATACAGAGAACCATTAGAGATATCTGTTTTTAACGTATGAATGCGGAAAATGTATCTTAATTGTGGTTTATTTTAGGTAGACAACTCAAGTAATGTTCTAAAAGTTTTGAAGAGACTCTACTCTCTAAAAGAAATGTGCGATGTCTATTTTGTCGTGGGCCATAAGGAATATGGTGCTCACAGAATCATTTTATGTGCCTCCAGTGATGTTTTTCACGTAAATATTACTTATTATTTTTATACCTATAATTTAAAATACCTAAATATTACAAAACCAATAACACATATTTAGTATGATATTTTGTAACCAATATTGTTGTTATAGGTAATGCTTATGCGCCCGGAGTGGACAGAATGCCATGAAAGTAGAATTGAACTTCAAGAAATGTCTGTATGTGAACCAGTCTTCCCAATGTTTTTAGAGTATTTTTATACAGGAGAAATTATGATTACACATACTAATGTCATGCCTATTCTGGCTTTGGCAGATAAATACATGGTAAAGGTTAGTATTAATGTTGATTGAAAAAATGTTTCTTTGTAACATGTTAGTTTTGATTTTCAAATATCTTAGGGAGTAAACAACAAATTGAGAAGAAAATCCCTTATTTAATGTTTAGGACTATTTTGTAATATACAGTTTATTCCCAAAAAGATATTTGAAAAAGTCAGTACTAGCATGGTGAAGACATTCCTGTGTATTAATAATTTATTCTAATTTTATTTGTTTTTAGAGTTTATCACGAATATGTATTTCTTACATGTGTCAACATGTTCCTCATGCAGTATACCACAACCAGCTCTTCTCTTGGTGGCAGTATGCAACAGCTTGTGGCCATAATATAGTGTTTGAAACATGCCAAAATTACATCAAGAGAAACTTTGAGATTGTTGCCAATACTCCAGATTTTTGTAATTTTGATATCACTATGTTCTCTCATATTCTGGAGCAAAATGATATAGTTGTTCATAATGAAATTGTTTTATATAACTGTGCTGTTAGATGGTTAGATTTGCAGAGGATTAAATTGTACCAACACGGATTGTCTTCTGAGGAACTTGAGGCAGAATTTAGATCATTGACTGCAAAAATTCTGACTTATATTCGATTTCCAATGATGAGTCCAAGAGAATTGGCAGATTTGGTTCTATCACCTGTATTAAAGCTGCATAAAGAGTTTTATATGGACAGAATGTCCATTAGTATGAACTACCATTCTGGTTATACAGAACTAATCAAACAATATTTCAATACAGATGATGGCAGAAAACTGTTTACTCCTAGATTATATACCTGTGATAGCTGTAGTGCCCTTCTGACTATAGACAACTTCCATAGCATTCCAAATTACCATACTAGCACCTTTGTTTTTTCTTCCTGTCTCTCTACTGCAGAACACCAGTCCAGCAATATCAATGAGTGGCTGGTTGATCTATATCCAAAAGGTGTCTGGTTCAAAAAATGTTTTCTAATTGTATGGCAAGGCACATTAGAGGTCCCTGAAGAGATACTAACAACAGTAAGACTCTCTCTTACAAGTAGAGAACTATCAGAGTCAACTTCAAGGGTAAAAATATCAGTTTTAATATATGGAATGCAAGGGGGAGTAGAACATGTTATGGAAGTAAAGGAAATTATTCACCATTTTAGCGATCAAGATAGGACAGTGAATATAGACAATCTTATTCCTTTCTATGAATTGAATAGGCAGGCTGCTTCACAAGATCAAAGTGAGTCTGTTTATCTTGTAGGACCCAATAGGGACACACTGAAGCTGAATTTGGTGATTGCTCCCATTACCTAGCATATATTAATTATGATTAGGAATATGATAAATTTGAACATAAATAATATACCTAACTGTTACATCTATAAAAATTTATTGTTAGATGTCTAAATAAAGTTGATATTATTTTTAACAATATTTATAATATTAAAACTCATATCAAGATTCCTATTATTCCCCCATAACCTTATATTTAAAAGCTAACATTAAATGTTTTTATGTTCTCAGAGACCACATAAACCCCATGCATGCATTCACATATCAGTGCTCATCGAGTACAGGTTGTTAAGTTAACAGCAAATTATTACAAGTTTTTATCATCTTTAAAAATGTGATAGCAAAAAGTATGATAAATTCGCTGCTACTACAAACTATGTAGGTGAATATTATTTGTATTCGCTTATTTGTTTAAGAGTTTAATAAGCCTGTCACTGAGTTGCAGACTGTGATCTGACCTGACATTTACTTTTATTTAACTTTTTCATAATTTAACTAGTTGCTTATGGCTTTGGTAACCAGAATCACATCATCTCAAACCCAACTTCACATACAAATTTCCATCCCATTAACTTCCGAGAAATGAACCAATATAGAAATAACATCTCTGCTCCCAGATCTTATGCAGCTGCTCCCTCTACAAAATTATCTCCCCTCATGTGCCTTCTCGAGACCAACCAAAAATGTACATTTCGCATCTAGAATCTCCCATGCTCATATCTATATATACTTATCTTCTTCAATTCAAGTTGATAATCTAAGCACTCATCAAGACATTACTATTAATTCAAATGTTATTCCAATATGCAGACTTATTTCACCTGCCAAAAGAATATTAATTTCGAATGTAAGTCCATTCACTCCTCACCCTTTAATTCAAAAAGCACTTCAAGATCTAAGACTAAAACTCACATCTCTTGTTTCTTATGTTAAATGTTGATCACCTGATGATGAATACACTCACATTTGGAGTTTTCAGTAGTGATGATTTTTTTCTGCAAACATTGACTACCATTACTTTTAAAAAATTAATTCACATAATATTTAGTTAGTTCCACTGATAAACTAGAAGAAAAAACTTTACAAATACTAGGCAATAAAACTAACCTTAAGATTCCTCTTATAATCTTCAACAACATAGTTGTCTCTGACAGCCAAGTAATTTCCGACACACTCAGATAAATTCAATAAAAGTAATAAGATTTTCCATCCCAGTTGTTTGCACACTTAACTTTCTGCACCTTCTCGTCAACTCCACATGATTTCACGTTTATTAAAGCAGTCTTCGTGTAGAAAATGAGCTGCTAGTCTTATATCTTGTTAAAAAATCTCTTCAATAATCTCTCCAAACTTCTCGAAATTTATAACCTTATCTGGACCACACATAAATACCCAGATATTTGCCGCAATTCTATAATCTATAACTTATAAATCTTTTCGTCAGATTTCTCCCACTTATACCACTTTGAAAAAATAATAGACGCACTTAGAAAGAATATTATTCCCGACGCTCACTACGCAAGCGACAAAATAAGAGTTACAAAATGTTTTTTGTAACTTTCTCTTAAATGGATCGTTTTCGAGCTACAATCCATTTTACATGATCCAAGGAACAACATCCATTTTACATGATCCCGAAGAATTCTTAACAATAATTTTATAGCATTCCATTGTTTTTAATTGTTAATTAGCCTCGCAAAGAGTTCCGCGAGTGCTATATATACATATACGGTGTCAAAACCACATATAAGATATTTAGGAAGTTATAATTTCTCATAATATAATATTTATACGATTTTTTGTTCTAAAAATAATTTTTTTTAATATTAAACAACTGATTTGTTCAAATTTAATCAGAGTATATGGAAAATTGTTTATAAATATATATGTCAATCTAA